>NC_056743.1:1436291895-1436404395 GCF_019279795.1 Protopterus annectens | reverse complement strand
ATGTCATCCAAGCTAACTCAGCAGTAATATTTGATATTAATTTAAGAACTCTCTCAGAAAGAGACTGCATTTTGTATCTTGTCTTTGACCTAGAAACATCCACTCTTCACCACCTTCCACACTTGCCTTGCTGTAAGTAAGTTTTTAGGGTATGGTAACTGTTTTAGATTCAGATAGGAATATAGTAAAGTATAGCTTAGATGTTTTCTTTATTTATTTGAGACTGTCCTGCAATGTTGTTTTAAATGTTTCCTGTGATTTTGAACTCTGATGTAACTGATTACTTACTGAGTATTGTCTTCTTCTTTTACTATGTATTTATTATTAAATATATTTAAACCTATCTTTGTGGCTGATATCTGTGAAACGTATTTAAGCTCTCAGGGCACTTGCATATCTATTTGGTGACATACAGGTCATGCCTAAATAGCATTACTCTAGGTTAGACTATATTATGTCTGTTTCTATACCTACCAAGGTTACTCATGAAGGAATTAAAGGAATTATTTGAGGATCATAGCAGAAATTCAGGTGCTGAAACAGTAATAGTACACAGTGCACTAAATAAGCTAATGTTTATAAGGGATGCTGTCCATGCAGCAAAACAATTGGTTACTTCTTGAATTAGTATGAACTGGTGCAACTTACTAAATATGCTGTCAGGCATGAAAATGTGTTGGATGTTGTCTAAAAAAGTGAGGAAACCCCATTGTATGGATTTTGGTTCCAAAAGCAACACAATTAGGCTCCTATAGAACTATTAATATTTGTGGAACATTATCTTCCTGTCTTGTATTCTATTGCCAGAGCCAGACATTCTGATGAAATAAATACCATGGCAACTTTCTAACCTTTGCCTGAATTGCTATGCAGTATGATGGAAAATCATGCAAATCCCCAGGTAGCTGATAGACTAACAATGACATTTAGACATATGAGGCAGGCTTGCCAGTATGAGTGTTGTCAGGAATACAGCTACATCGGCACCCATTATTACCACAGTTTCATTCCGGAAAGCCAAGCCTGTCTTAATATTGCACTGCACTCTGTGGACCCAAATACCACTTTTAGGACCTACTGCTCCAGACTTACTGCTGCCCCCTCCCAGATCACTGATCCTGTATACAGACTACCCTGGCCTCATTCATGGAACAATTCCAAAACAGAGGGTAGGATGTAGCGTTTTATTCTCGTGGCAAACCTTGGACTAAGCTCCTCACTGACTAGTTGCTTATATAGTTACTGAACCCACAGTCCCCTTTCTCAATTGACAGTAAGCTAAATTGATAGTTTATAGATGTTTTGCAACTGTAATAAATGTAAGAATGCTGGTAGTAAACACGCCAGTCTCCAAAGGAAGGGTGTACATAATATGCTTTTACTATTAAGATATAGACAGATACAGTAGACCCCCCTTATCCAGCTTCTCTTTAACTGGTCTCCTCTTTAACCAGCCATCAAATTTCTGCCATAGCCCTAACAAAAGGCAACAGAGAAGGACAACACTTCTGCCTCTTCTGGGCTAAATAATGACAGACATTTAAGTTTTAGACTTTATATTCATTAGAAAAATGCATACTAACACAAATCCTGTTATTCTAGCTGATTTATAACCTATAAATGGTATTTTGTTTGCATTTTCTGATTAACCAGCCATTCATTTATCCAGCCTAAGGTCCGGTCCCAGAGAGACCAGATAAATGGGATTCTACTATATGCATATTAACATTTTATTATTATTGAAATGGTATAAGTGTATCCTGGCTTAGCCATATTAAAAGTAGTCTATATAAACAGATCAGTTTGGTATAAAAGCATAAAAACTTTGGGCCTGTACCTCTGAACTGCTGCAGATGTAGAAATACATAATCCTTGAGAGGTCTTGTATCATGCAGTGCATCTGCCCAGGCTATCACCAATCTCCAATACCATATCTGTGGCACCACATTTGAAACCATCGTATGTGTGGTACACAACTCTATTCCAATAAAGCAGCAGATGGGAAGGTTCAAGGCAGACTTTTGGGAAGTGAATACAATCTGATGACAAAAACAATTTTATACTTGCATTTGACCATAAATACATATACCTGATTTGGCTTTGTATTAGTGTAGTACCTCGCATGCTGTTCTGGGCAGATGTGGATGTGGTCTTAGTGATTGACTGGTGAAAGGGGCATGCCATCGTATGGGAAACATGCATGACTGACAGCCATGCAGATGCAGCACGAATATTCATTGTCTATTTATACGTTACCCTTTTCCTCAATGTAGTGCAATCTCAGAGTTGATGTATTTAATTTGCGGGGGGGGGTATGGAGGGGTGCAGGGGTGCTTGCCTCCTGCAAAAGCAAAGTAAAAAAAGATAATATCTGTAGTTATAGTCAGGGCCAGCCTTTGGTCAACTGGTGTCCTAGGCAAAAGGGCTTCACAGAGCCCCCCCACACCACCCTGTGCCCCATCCTGGTCTAGCTACACCATCCAGATTGCTGAAAAAATGCCCTTGCTAGACCAGCAGCCTAGGTGGCCGCCTAGTTGGCCTATGCCTAAGGCCGGCTATGGTTATAGTGCTATTATATTTTTCCTTCTAATTAAATATACCAACGCCGAGATCATACTACAATGAGGAAAAGGGTAAACTATGACTAGACAATGAATATTCATGCCACCAGCGGTATGAATATTTCTTAAGTTTACTAAGACATCACCGATAGTTAAATGGTGGGTGGGGTTTAGGCAGGACTTGCTACTGTACGTCCTGCATGGTACTACACTAATACAAAGTCCCTGATTTTTACTAGCCTTGTAAATCATGCAGTTGTACAACCAGAAATGCATCAGCAGATGTGTATTAGACAGATGCTGACTGCTGTAAACGGAACATGGACGCAGAAACAAATGCAAAGGTTTTGTTAGCATTTCTGCTGTATTTCTAGCTTTGTGTTACTTATGATGCAATCAGTAGCCAGTGCTGTGATTTATCTTCTTACATTGTATTGTGCCAGAAGGGTTTTAGCTGTTCTCAGTGGCATACTTACTTGTTAATTAGGGGTAGAATTTAACCAAACTATACTGATCTATGATCATTTACTATAAGACATCGGGTAGCAGAAGTCTTCATATTTCTAAAGGAAACACATTGTTAGGCACCAAAAGCAAATAATAAAATATTAAAACATAACTTTATTAATGAAAAATAAAAAAATGAATCCAGTAACAAACAACTAGTACCTTGGTATTACAGTACCACTTTCAAGGATAATTAAGCAGTGATGCAACAAACTTTTAAAGCCTTAGTTAATTCATTTACCCAATAAGAGAGAAGCTCAAGCATAAAACCGACAATGAAAAAACATGTGTCTAAATAAATATAATGTTTCAATGAATTTTGAACAATAGAAGGAGCAAAAGAACAACATAGCAGATTATTTCTCCAATGTCACACTTCTACTAAAGACATAAATACAATTCCCGTTACAAGCAATCAATCAACGTAATAATAATAATAATAATAATACATTCTAATGATAATAAACAACTACATACATGCATACGTAAATAAATAATTACTGCACCAATTAATGTGGTGGAGGATATGGAATTAATGTTTTGAAACCTAATGCTTCTTTGGCTTGCTTTTGACACTGCAGAAATGCAGACATGCATCCATGAAGATGTTTTGGAAAGGGTTTCTACAGTTTTGTGGAATGCATGCACTTCTTTCTTGTGTAGCCTCTGTGGTGTGTGAAGGGCAGGGCTGAAGACCTGGTACTTCATGCATCACTACTATTGTATATGATGTTCTGCTTTACTCTTTGTGTTACAGACATGCTTGAGAAACACAACGGGTGCCAGGAGACAGAACAGCAACAGTACCTTTTATAGATTTTGAATGAAGACATTTGAAAAAAAAACTGAGGAAGAAGCTATGTGCATTTATGATATAAAAGATATTTGTTCAGCCTTGTTTTATATAACCCTGCTGTTGTTCTATATATGTCCTTTTGCCATGCTCTGTATGGGGAAAACCTGGTCGAAATTGGTAGGGTTCTTGTTTATGCCACATAGAAAATGATAATGGCCTGGATCTTGGGAGGATGGCATGAAGGCAAAAGAACAGAATGATGTACTTGTCTCTTCTTAGTGAGGCTCTGTTTAAGACCACAGTGACCACTAAAGAAGCTTGAGAGAGTTGATGTACATGGAATCTGCACACACCCCTGCAATTCATCTCTTGGTGAGGTGCACATAATTAATCATGTGTGTGCTTCCCATACTGGTGTGTTTGTATGACCATTATCATGGACAAAAGGAGCAGCTGGGACACTGATAAAAAAAGTATGAGCAGTATAGTGACTCTGTGAAGTCCACCTCCTACCCCTTGCCACTAGAGAGAATAATTAATGATGAATAAACAAGCTATAGGTGGTTCTTATCCCAACAGCGTGAAGTCAGCAGGGAATGGGCAAATAAAAGAAAATACGCATGAGATATGAGGCATTATAAGACTGACTCCATACCTTTTAGCAGCTTACGTATGGAAGTAAAATTTCCCACAAGGCATTTGTAAGTCTGCATTGAAATACTGTAGCAGTTTTTATGGATTAAGATTCCTCTCCATATCTAACATGCACTCTAACTAATGCTCTTCAAGAAGAACTTCAGTGAGTGAAAGGAGGCTTGAATATTTACCGCCTTATGGATATAGGGAGCAAGTTGTGGGAACTGTATTGTCCAGATTGCAAATGGGCTATTGGACTGATTGCCTTGTATCTGTTTACAAATCTATGAACCTATGAGCAAGTCCGCTATTCATACCTCTGCGTTACAAAGCATTATATTTAAAAATCAACCAAGCATCTCTTTTTAGGACATTGATTATGTTCCTCACCAACTTTGATGTGTAGCTTCATATAATAAAGAATTTTAATGGCTGTGGGTCTCCCTTATGACTTTCATGACAGAGTAATGCCAACAGGTTGATTCTACTATGTGCATGTCTCTTAGCTGCTCTAGGAATTGTCTAGCATTGCACTGATTTCCAAGCAGCGGATTGATTCCTATGCAAACGACAAATGTGCAGATTGAAATCACATGCTTCCCAGAATAACCTGAACAATGGAAGCAAACTGGAATGGGAAAGACTCTCAGATATGCATCAAAGGAGCAATAGAAATGACTTCTATTAATACTATTGCCTCAGTAGACAATTCAAATGTATGCTGTCACCGGGATTCATCCTTTCACCAGATAACTGCAAAACAAGGAAGAAGACAATAGAATAATTGTTCCAACACCAGGATTTACAACAGGTAACCATAATATCTGTTATTGGTTCTTTAATGGATGTAGCCACACTGGTATTGAATAAAGGTTTTAAATTTGAACTGGCATTAATGCTCAGTTATTTATAGCACTTTTATTGTGTGCTGCATACTTTTGTAGCTAGTTTCACTGTGTGTGAGGTATTAACTGGAAATTTTCTGCATTTGTTAAGCACCTGTTTGGGTTTGTTTGTTCTGATTTTTGTCTCCCACCCTCCTTCCCTATTGGTATCCTGTTCTTATACTTGGTGGCTTTGCAGTTGACCGCCCCTACTGTAAATTTGATCTGGGACACTCCTCCCAGTTTAGTGTTATTACCTCATTCTAACTAATACAGGGAGAACAATTGAGAAGGCCAACCCACTTAGTTCTTAACCTTGAGTTATCTTCTGCTCCTCCTTACTCTCTTTCCACTTTACAAAAAAAATTTCTAAGCTTGTTTCCTGCCTTTCCTGCAAGTAGTCTAGTCCAGATACAGTTTTGCTGTATCCAAGACTGTTTGTAAGCTTCTGAGGCCCCGCCGCTTAGCTAGGGTTCATAGGTTGGTACTAGGCTATCGGCCCTAGGGCCTATACAAGCCTAGCCATAACAATTCCCTGGATATTTCTTCACACAATATTTACTTCCCTGGACCCCTGTCTAGTTGGGTGACTGACATGATCCCTGGGGTGAATTTCCTATCTTCCATCCAATCATCAAGGTTCCTTTTGAAGAGGGCCAAGGAGGCACTCTGCTTGACATGTATGGACAGTGTATTCCCGAGTATGGGGAGTCTCCAGGTCAAGAACCTATCCCTCCAGCATGTTTTGTTCATTGTGATGACAAGGTTTAAATCACTGGCATGTGTGGCTCTGAGGGATTGGGATTTCTTTAAGTGGAGCATGTCCAACAGCTCATGGTTTGACATGGCCTTGTATGTTAAGTGGAGATCAGCTCTGAGTAGACGATATGCTACAGAGTATAGCTGGAGTTTTTTTAGACGGTCAGTATAGGGCATCTGCTTTAGGCCTGTGATTCTTTTGGTGAAGTATTTTTGTGGCCCTTCCAGCTGTTGCAGATGTCTTAAGAGGTACATACCAAATGGGGCGTTGTACTTTATAATGGGTCTAATGAGGGATGAGTACAGTGGGACAATGACCTCCTTTTTACTGGATGAAAAGTCCTAAGTGATGAGGTGTGCCACATAGAAGGATTTCCTGACTGTTGTGGCGATGTGGTTATCGAAGGTGAGACCACTGTCCACCTGTGTCACTTTCGGTGTTTAGTGTACTGCCATCTATGTGGTAATGCATGGGTATATGTTTTTTCCCAAAGGGGATAACTATACATTTCTTGGCTAAACTATTCCCAGCGCCATAAAGTCTGCTCTTTAAATTTTCACTTAGAACTAGCCAGTTTTTTAGTTTTAGCACTCAAATCTGTTTCTTTGAGCTCAGCACTTGCTCAGAACTCGTTGTAAGCACTAAATAAGCTACAAATTACTACAGAACTTAACTTTCTTCACTTGTCAAGAGGAAAACAGGTTTTAGTACTTAATAAATAAGCACCTATCCAGGCATGTCTAAGGGTCAGCTCCCGGTGTTTTCTCCTGATGAATCTGGGCATCTTGAGGCAATGCAGCAATTTCCTCATGTACACAGACAACCCTCTCCTCCTACTACCCAACACTACAACCTGTGAGAGATGCACTTATATAGCCAAACTGGAAGCAAAGCTCTCTTCACCCAAGACTGGACTAGACAGTCAAGAGGAGAGGGTAAACACTTGCACCACACCACACTCATCACATAGTCCCTCAAAACCTACACCACCAAAATACACACATAGAAACACAGAGCACACACCTACATTTGCGGAGGCGCTCAATAAAAATCTGACCTCCAAAGCTGAAACACAAGCAACCTCCACCCCCAACACAACCCAAATGACACATAGCCCACAAACTCAGTGTGCCACTCAACCACAGCCCATAAGGCATAACAACGTAACCAACACTCTAGTCATAGGTGACTCTATAGTCAGGCACACTGATGTTTCACTCACCAGGTTAAACAAGGAGAAAATTACTGTCAGCTGCCTGTCAGGTGCCAGGATCTGCCACATAACGCATGCACTCAGGTCACTCCACAAGTACAAATATGACTCTGTCATTGCCCATGTTGGTGTGAATGACCTAAGAAGTACCTCCCTGGACTACATGAAAAGAGACATGGAGGAGCTGTCCAATCTTGTAGCCCAGTCAGGTATGACCCCAGCCCTGAGTAGCATCCTGCCATCACCCAGAATGATACCACAGTACAAGGAGAAAATGATTGACTTCAACAATTGGCTAAACTACTGGTGTCATTCTAAGGGGATCCAGTATCTGTCTGCCTGGGATAACATGATCGACAGACCATGATAATTTGTCAGAGATGGCCTGCACCTGTCACCCTTGGGATTCTGGATACTGGCTAAGACTCTTGCCACCACTATAGTACCTTTTTTAGGCAAGGTTCAAATGACAAACTCACCACCGTAACAGGTACAAGCAAGCAAAAGCTGAGGGTAATGCTACTCAATGCTAAACCTCAAAATGCACTCACTCAAAGCACTCCTTAAAATGGAGAACATCGACATCTGTGCAGTGATGGAGACCTGGTTCAAGGCTCCAGAGAGCACCCCTGCATTGCCAGGCTATAATTCATACCACACCTTTCGGCCACCTGACCTGGACCGAAACACTAAAGGCGAAGGTGTGTCCATATTCATTAAGGATATCCACACCTCCAGGCTAGTTGCTCAGCATAATGCATCCAAGATTATCCAAGTGCAACTAACTCTGGGCAAGACCACAATCCAAATTGTAGCTTGCTACAGATCCCCCACCATGCCCCAGGATTCTCATTCCTCATTTCTTGATACACTGGAAAATATTATGGTACAACCTAACACCCTAATAATGGGCGATTTCAACTACCCCACCATTAACTGGGAAAACTACTCATGTACCAGCTCTTTTGCTCAACATTTTCTGGAATTCATAAATTCCAACGCCTTGGATCAACGTATCCACACCCCCACCAGGGGCAGCAATATCCTAGACCTGGTCATTACCAACATGGGCAACCGGTGTTCCACACCAGGGGTCAATTCTTTGTTGGTGAGAGCCGACCACAAGCTAATTATCCTAAACATCCACATCCCACCCCCACCCCCCATTAGGGAAACCACCGTAAAAAAATTCTCCAAAGCCAACTTCACGCTTCTTAAGATAGAAGTGGCAAACTTCACGACACCCATGCAGACGACAATAGAGGTACAACTGCTGAATCCTACACAAATGCACTTTATAAGCACTTACACGAGTGCATGGATCGTGCAATCCCTAACAGAACCAAGATGCTATCCTCCAAAAAAAGGAAGCCAATCTGCTGGTCCCCTGCCATAAAAAGCTCTACAACAGAAGAAAGAAACTGTTGCAAAAAGGAGTAAAATCCCACAAGTGGAGGAGCTCCCTGGTCAGCCTCAGTAAGAATCTGCGATCCCTGATAAAATCCTCCAAAACTAGTTACGAAAACAAAATCGCCACTGATTCTAAAGACAACCACAAAGCATTCTATAGCTATGTCAAGAATCTCAATGGCAACACTCAGATCTGCTCTGAGTTACAGCACAATGGCACTAAACATACAGAACCAACTGATATTGTCAACATCCTGGCAGTTCAGTGCTAACTTTATCCCCCTCTCACCCCATAAAGGGCCCATCTCTATACCGGAAGAATACAAAGTTCCTGTAATCACGGCTGCACAGGTAAAAACCACACTCTCTAAAGTCAAGAACACAGCATCCATGGGACCTGACAACATCCCAAGCTGCATTCTACATGAGCTACAGGATGAACTGGCACCCCACATAAGTACCATGTTCAATCATAGCCTCACCACAGGCTTTGTGCCCACTGAATGGCACACAGTGACAGTTATCCCACTCCACAAAGGGGTAGCCACCATGGACCCCAGGAACTACTGCCCCATTAGCCTGACAAGCCTGGTCTGCAAGGCTATGGAACATATCATTATGGAACTTATAAACAATGACATTAGTAATCTCCAAACTCTGGACCCCACCCAGTTTGGGTTTGTAAAAAGCAGATCATGTCTCCTAAACCTAATAGACTTCTTTGAAGTGGTCACCAAAGCCATAGATGAGGGTAAGGTGGTTCACACAGCCTATCTAGATCTTGCCAAGGCTTTCAACACCATCCCCCACTCTGGAATGATAAACACACTAAACTAGGTATAAATCCCTATGTCACAAGATGGGTTGCCAACTGGATCACTGGCAGAACCCACACTGTGAAAGTAGCAGACTCCAAAATCAACTTCAGACCAGTGACAAGTGGAGTATCATAGGGTTCAGTCCTGGTTCCTCTCCTGTTTGGTATCTACTACTCAGAAGCACAGGCTAACACAGAAGGTCTTTGGCTAACGAACTTCGCAGATGACTGCAAACTAGGAACCATAATCAAAACTCCTAATAATGTGGACATCCTACAAAAGGGCCTCACGAAGACAGATGCCTGGTGTCAAAGCCATGGCCTCAAGCTCAATGCCAAAAAGTGGATTGTCATCCCCTTTGGCAAAAACTCTGTATCCATGAGCTACCACATAGGTGGTAGTCTACTTAACACCGAAAGTGTGATAAGAGACCTTGGGACACAGGTGGACAGTAGTCTCTCCTTTGATAATCACGTCGCCACAGTAGTCAGGAAATCCTTCTAAGTGGCACACCACATCATAAAAGGTTTTTCATCCAGGAAAAAAGAGGCCATTGTTCCCCTCTACTTGTCACTCATTAGACCCATTATAGAGTACAATGCCCCTTTTGGTATGTATCACACAAGACATCTACAACAACTAGAAAGGCTGCAGAAATACCTCACAAAGAGGATTACTGGCCTCAAACAGATGCCCTATGCAGACCGTCTCAAAAAACTCCAGCTTTACTCCGTCACATATTGCCTACTCAGGGGCAATCTCTGCCTAACATCCAATGCTATGTCAAACCCAGAGCTGTTGGACATGCTCCACTTAAGGAAATCCCAATCCCTCCAAGCTACATGCTCTAGGGACCTAAACCTTGCCACCACAATAAACAGAACATGCTGGAGGGATAGATTCTTGTCCCAGAGACTTCCCATACTCTGGAACAGACTACCTATCTATGTCAAACAGAGCTCCTCATTAGCACTCTTCAAGAAAAATCTTGATGATTGAATGGGAGATAGGAAATTCACCCTGGGGATCACTTCTGTGGCTCTGCTCGACAGGGGCACAGGAAAATAATTTTCTTGGGTGGTGAAAGCCAGGGTACCTTTTTGGCTAGGCTTATATAGGCCATAGGGCCAATAGCCTAGTACCTACCTATGAACCAATGAACCTAGTAAATAAGGTTCTGTTAGGAACTGGGTTATTCCATAAAAATTACATCTGAAGTATGGTTTTGCTATTAAAGAACACCTAAATGTTATCAATAATCTTTAAACTGATGCAAATCATACAATATTGGACAATATAGTTACAGATGCCAAGTTTAAAAGTGTAAAAGCACCCCCTCCTAACAAAGCTGTTAAGCCATAACACTGTATTATGACTTGCTTAAACAGGATGTTATGTATTATATTAACAAAAAGTACAACATTTCGTTTAATCTTACCAGAGAACAGAAGGAGGAAATGGGCTGTTTAGTTAGTACAAGGTACTTTATTGGATGATTGCTTATTTTCAGGAGAGATCTGAGGTGGTATTCATATTGAGTAGGGCAAATTTTAGCCTGGACACTGGAGAAATATTCCTGCTTGGCAGATGATGAAAATGAGATAGTTTCCTGCTGGTGTAATAGAGGTGAATACAATTGCTTTTTACTGCTCTTACTGTTTCCTGCTGGTGTAATGGAGGTGGATACCACTGATTGTTACTGCTCTTATTGTTTCCTGCTGATGTAATGGAGGTGGATACCACTGATTGTTACTGCTCTTATTGTTTCCTGCTGATGTAATGGAGGTGGATACCTCTGCTTGTTACTGTTACTGTTTTCTGCTGGTGTAATGGAGGTGGATAAAACTGCTTGTTACTGCTCCTACTGTTTCCTGCTGGTGTAATGGAGGTGGATACCACTGTTTGTTACTGCTCCTACTGTTTCCTGCTGGTGTAATGGAGGTGGATACCACTGTTTGTTACTGCTCCTACTGTTTCCTGCTGGTGTAATGGAGGTGGATACCACTGTTTGTTACTGCTCCTACTGTTTCCTGCTGGTGTAATGGAGGTGGATACCACTGTTTGTTACTGCTCCTACTGTTTCCTGCTGGTGTAATGGAGGTGGATACCACTGCTTGTTACTGCTCCTACTGTTTCCTGCTGCTGTAATGAAGGTGGATCCACTGCTTGTTACTGCTGTACTGTTTCACCATCATTTTTTAAAAGTGTGGTAGTAGATTACTGAAATGCAAGGTGGAAGACTTCTGACCTTAGCCTCAGAAGAAGATTTCCACAATGACATCAGTAAGTGCAGGGGTGGATGTATTACTGATAAATGTGACCAAATCTTGCTTTCATATTCTCCTAATTCCATTTCAAAATGCTATTTCAGCCTTTATTCAACCAAATAGAGCAAAATACTGTGTTTCTGATTTTGCTTCTCCTATTCCAGAGGGGCATCCTGTCAACCAATATTCTTATGTAGCCATAACAGCAGGTATGCCTTTCCAGTATACAAACAGAGCCCATTTAATTGAAGAACAGCAGAAGTTATAGGTTGTGGAAAGACTCTTTCAAAAACAGGATCATCTCTTGATAAAGTTGGGGTTTTGGACACTATCACCAAACCATTTGGTTTTTGGCCCTCTGATTTAAAATAAAGTTATTTATTGGACTTTTCCTACATATCCAGTGATTTGGCTGATAAATTCTTAAAATATGTTTCATACCGTATCTTAAATACATTTCGTACATTAAACATTGGTGTGGCTTTGATATTTTGGAATTCATTTGTAATAGAAAGATATGCGTGTTTCTAAAATTTTGTACAGATATTTTGGAAGAACAGGATATTAACACATATCTACTGGGATGTTGTGTAAGCATATATAACCATGCACTTGTTAATGACACAAGGGGCTATATGGACTGGATAGAGGGAAGTTTGGGCTGAGCTTCATGTAAAGGATGCTGAGGATGTGCATTTGGAAAATGTTGTTTCTGTGTTTGGGTTTAGGATACTTTATGATATGCCACACAGCCAAAAGTATGCTTCATTTGTGGTGACAAGGGTCATTTAATTCAGGCTTGTACTAAATGTGAGTGTAAGCAGTGGGGGGAGAAAGATCAAATGAAAGCTACTTGTACAACTTGTTGCAAAACATGCCATAGCACTACTCACTTGGCTCAGAGCCATCTAGGTTACCACTTGATCTTTCTTCAGGTGTTGTGGTTTAGGGATTGGAAGCTTGTTTCATCAATGTGTAGCACATGGTAGATGGGAAGTTTATTTGTCTACCTGCTTCCTGTTGGTTGCTGATGATGTTTTACTGATATTAAAAAATAGAACCTGGATGAAGGCTGCGATACCTGTCTAATATGATTTTCTAAAGTCATTTGACTTTATTTGTAATAAAATAAATGCACAGATTTTGGAGAAGAGAGTTGCATAGCGGGAGTATACTTCATGAAATGTCCTATTAAGTTTAGAGGTATTTTGTTTGGTTCTGTGGATATACACAACAATGAGAATAAACACTGAAATGTGAATATAACTTGATTCTTAGAAGCTATTTCATTTTTGCTTCAAAAAGGTTTATCTCATTTATACTGCTCTAGTAAACCTATCTGTGTATTTAGCAAGTGTGGTCAGAATTCCATATACTTCCTTTGTTGTTTTTCTTAATTTGGGAATCTTCCTTTTAAACCTTAAAAAGGAATTCTATATAGTATGAATGCCAAAGAAGAGTGTTGCTACCTTAGCCTTATAGTTTATTTTACTTCATTGTACACAAATCACTTATCGATAATTGTTTTCACTCAGCATGCAGTCTTGCTTCTTTGTACCATATGCAGTATTCCTCCCCATGGAAAGCGATGCCAGCCTCTAAGGTGTAATGATATTCACAATTAATTTTTCATTAGGAGTATCAAACTAAGATTACAGATTGGAAGCTTGCTCCAGTTACTTCCCAGTATTGTAGAGAGAGGTTGTACTGTTCCATTACATCACAGTATTTCCTCATTACTTCCTGGAATACTTTACATTCTTCTCTAGTATTTGAGCTTTACATGCTTAACAACACTTTTTTCGTAGTCTGATAGAGTGGAGAGACATGTTATGGCAACTATCATTTGGCAAACTTCCTATTACAGACTCCAAGAAAATATAAAAGTGCCCCTGAACATTTGTGTTTGGTATCAGAATGTGTTGGGCCTAAACTTTTGTTCATGTATTGTTGCACTGCAGTAGATTTACAGATTTTTAAAAGCTTGTATTTATACTACACTACTACTGGATGATTTTTCTCTCTTGGTGATATTGTGAGGATATTATGAATCATTTTCTTCTTGCAAAACAAACTTCTAAATTAATTAGTTGCTAATTATTTGTGGCATATTTGGATTCATACATGTTCTCATATTATGTGAAACAAGCTATGGAATAATACTGATATTTTGTGGAAAAGCCCTTTAGCTATGGCACAAGCCCCAGCCCTGCTGTGCCAACATCTTTTTCCTCTGTACCCTGCTCTCCATTGCGCTGTTCCTGAAATAGTCTCTAAGAACCTACCTACCTGGTGACAAAGGACCCTATCCAAATACCTGCAGTCTCATCTAACAGCCTTATATTCCCTGCACCCTCTCTCAAGGAAGCAAGAAATACCTTGCTCTCGGCTATTGAGATTTATGCCACCCACATGGAGCCTGTATGTGTATGCTATAGTTCAGCCGCTTGTTTCAAAGCCTGAAACGGCTGCCTAAAACTGCTGCTGTTCGTGTTACTTTTGGGTGTAAATGTCTAAGCCTGTAAAGAACATGCTGAAGCTAGTTTGCTTGATTTAAGCTGCTATGGTACGTGTTACTTTTGGGGTGTTAGTCTCTATGCCTGTAATGAGCATGCTTAAACTCGTTTCATTGTTTTAAGACCAAAATGGCTGCTGTTTGTGTTACATTGGGAGCAATTCTTAAGCCTGTAATGGCTACTTAGCATTACACCACCCACGTGGAGCCACTTTGAGCATGCTGAAGATCACTTGTCTGTTTAAATCTGTTTTAAACCTGAAACTGTATTTGTAATTGCACCCCCCACGTGGAGCCATTCTGAGCGTGCTAAAGCTGATATCCTTCTCAAGTCATTATCTAAATGTGAAACAGGGAACTGAGTCTAATTAGTGTTTCTCGGTTTTCAATCTGTGCTACATACCCTGCTTATCATGCTTTAATGATTATATTTAATTTTTGTTAACATCAGGGAGCTATTCTAACCATTCTCTAGCCCTGCAAAGTTCCCAGACTCTTAATCGCTAACACTGTCTGTAAACTATTTTTCGAAATATCAGCAAGTGGGCCTCGGGTTTTTTAGTGGTTTGAAAGCTAATTTAAACAGAGGTATATTTTCTGTAGTCTACTACAACCGCAATTAGGTCCTGTGAATCTGGATACTGGCCGTAACTGCTTTTCAGTGGTCTGCCAATTGCAAAAACCTTCCCGAGCAGCTTTCACGCTAATAACTACAGAGATAATACTCTCTGCATTTTACTATATCTGATAGGGGTCTTATGGAGCAGAAATATGAAAAACGCTGTGGTAACTAGCAGTATCTAGTGAGTGCTCTGCTCCATAACACTACAGATAACACTTTTCCCCTTATGGTTGGCATACAAGCCTAGTGAGTGAATGTTTAATTTGTTAAATACTAAGCCTGCATTAATGAGTTATTAGTGGAGAATGGTGTTCTATATGTTGTATTAAAGAAGGTGTTGATTCCCCTCTGTACCATTGTTTAAGGTGGATTCTCAGCCTGTATTCTATTCAGTCCTAACACATACCTGGGGATTATAGTCTATACTCCTGCAATTTACTATGCATTTGTTTTAATACATGGCAATCCAGTTATTCTTATGCATTATAAGGCTGAATTATAGCTTAAAGCCAATGTATGGTCTGCAGTCCTACTGAGCCTATAAACAGTGTCCTGCTACTTTATAATATCACAGTACTACTAGCTTAAATGTGATTCCAATAGCTTCTATCAAAAATAAGAGAATGTATATATGCCAATTGTTTATTTTTGTCTGCATGTGATGCTTTTTTGTTTAATTGCCATAACTATCTGCTATATGCTAAGTCTTGTTTCTCTCCACCGCTTTTGTCTCTCTTTTTCCCTTAAGTACCCTGCTCTCCATTGCTGAAATAGTCTCTAAGAACCTACCTACCTGGTGACAAAGGACACTATCCAAATACCGGCGCTCTCATCTAACAGCCTTATATTCCCTGCACCCTCTCTCAAGGAAGCAAGAAAGTATGTGGTTGTCTAAGTCCTGCTTGTAAAGCTGACTACCATCTACTATTGCTTCAGGGGTTCTAATGTACGCTCTGTGCCTGGACAGCCAGCAGCCTTTACCCCCCCTTCTGTCTACCCTGTAACCAACACACCTCTTCCACTTTATAGTAACCCCTTTTACTAGCTATCACTCCTTCCCTAGTGCTAAACCAGCTAGCTCCCTTAGATAATTACCTGCAATACTAGATCCTTATCCCATCCTTTATCTCTATACCTAACTTACCTTCAGTAACCAGCATCGCTGACTGTTTCTTCTCAAGCTTCTCCTTCACTTGTCTCTACCTGCGCCATTGGCCCTGCAGGCTCACTCCACTTCCCTACACTACCCCCAATTCCCACTCACCCCCAGGGGGGTCCTACTCTTATACTATCTAACCACACCCTTCCCTCTCCCACTAATCACAAAGACCTTCACCACTGGCCAACTAACTCCAATTCCCTCCTTTCACTTACCACTCCCTATCTCTCCCACCACACCCTCCACCTCTCCCTTTCCACACCTAGTATACCTCCGTGCCTATAACAGAAACCTAATATCTTACCCATCCAAATGTATAAGCTACCCACCCCAGCCCAGTTACAGAGGTTACTCATACTCACACTTCTACCACCTTTAACTTTAGCCTACCTGCTAACCTCCTATGAACACCCATTATATCCACACCTTCACTTCCCCAATAAGCTAACTACCTCTCCTTCTCTACCTATCTTCACTAACCATGTTAACATAACATCTACACCCAGCTATCTACTAGCAAAATACCATAGGATAGCCCACATTAGATATAACTCTCCCAATCCCAGAAAATCTCTAACTCTATATAATAAATTCCCAAATCCTAGACTTCAAATACTACTCCTCTCTTTAAAAGATGGAGACATTCACCCAAACCCAGGCCCAACAACTGCTACTACCACTCAGCCCCTACCCCTCTACTATTCATTTCCTTACCAAACCACCAAACTCACTCTTATTAGCTCACCTCAATATACGTAGCATAAATAACAAAGTTGCACAACTCCGTGCTTTCTTGGAAGTCTACTCCTTTGACATTCTTTGTTTAACAGAAACTTAGTTAAAATCTGTAACTAAAGACAATGAAGTCATCCCACCCGGTTATAATATCTTACGACTTGACCAAGCAGCCAAGAAGGGTGGTGGGATAGCTATCCTATTTAAATCTGGGTTACAGATTACTACCTATGACTATAAACCACCTCAAGACTCTAACACTGAAATTATTATTACCAGGCTTCAACTTAACACATTCAAATCCATTTATATTATCTGTGTCTGTCTTCCTCCTGGTAATAACATTGCCACCATAGAATATACAATTTGTTGGTTATCTCAAAACTTACCCCAAGAAACCATAATCCTAGGTGATTTTAACATTGATTGGAAGAGCTGTAGCAGTAGCCACCCCTGCCACCCATATTAACCTATTTGTTTTTTCTCAAACCATTACCTCCCCTACCAGGATAAACAAGCCTAATAAGAAAGAAAGTACCTTAGATTGGATTTTCATAAATAATCATCCCCAGACATATGAAGCTGGAACCCTCTCTGATGATGTAAGTGATCACTCACTTAACTATATCATCAGGCTTAAAACCAATCTCCCCCTTCCAACCACTTTTAGGACAATTAGAACCAAGAAAAATGTTAACCCCGATCTCTTCCAAAGGGAACTAAAAACATGTAACTGGTCTCCCTTAAAATACCTCCCACTGGAGGAAGCTGTAAATTACTTTAATTCTAACTTCCTAGCCGTACTAGACCACCATGCACCAACCCGCTCTATTAGAATGAGAACTAAATCTGCCCCATGGCTTTCAAAAGAAACCAGGCAAAAAGTCCATCTCAGAAATAAATACTGGAATAAATATCGTTTAACTAAAAACCCTGTAGACCAACAAAACTTCAGACAGCTGAGAAATGACACTAAAACAGCTATACTGTCTGACAAAAGAAACTACTACCTACAATTCCAGCAGACTCACCATAATAAACCACAAAAGTTCTGGGCGAGTATTAACCAATTATTACACCCAGGTCAATCCATCACACCAAACCCACAAGACACAGACCAGGAGAATCCCAAGCAGACTGCTAATGCCTTTAATACCTTTTTCACTGAAGCCACTCAAACTCTTGCCAGTCAGTTACCAACTCAGAACTTAACTATATGTAAAACTATCTCACCCCTCCATTTCTCTTCCAACCTGTCCCAACAATATATATTCTTACCCTTCTACTAAAACTGAAACCATGCTCTCCTTCAGCAGACCAACTACCCACTGAATATCTACAAATAGAAGCCAAATCCATTGCCTATCCCATTTCCATTCTCATTAATAGAACCATCAGTGAAGGACACATCCCAAAAATCTGGAAAGTCTCCCATATTACCCCCTTTCACAAGGGTGGAAACTGTACTGAATTCTCCATTTACTGTCCCATAGCCCTACTTTCTCCCTTAGCAAAGCTCATGGAAAAATGCATCCACAAGCAATTGCTAGACCACCTAATCCAAAATAATTTACTTTCCAGCTGCCAGCATGGTTTCAGACCTTCCCACAGCACTACTACTGCCCTCCTTTCCTTTACTGACTGTATTAACAAAAAACGTAACCTCAATATGCTTTCCTCTGCACTGTTTATAGATCTGTCTAAGGCATTCGATATGGTAAATCACCAGATACTTATAAATATCCACAAATCCTTGTCACTACAGCCACTAGCTATAAAATGCTTCCAGTCCTACTTAGATAACAGACAACAAGCTGTACTTTGGCACAACATTCTATCTACCCACCTGCCCATTAACCTTGGTGCCCCTCAAAGGTCCATACTGGGACCTCTCCTGTTTTCTATATTTATCAATGACCTTCACCTAGCAATCTCCCAAGCAACATGCATACAATATGCAGTTGATTCCACACTGATATGCTCAGCCACATCAATATCAGAACGTAAATCCCTTACCCAAAAGGTGTTTAACACAGTTGAACAATGGTTTACACAGCGCTGTCTCCTTCTGAACCCCCAACAAAAACTAAACTCCTCCTTTTTATTCCTACTTGTAAGTCTCCCCCAATAGATTTCACAGTAACATCCAATAATGGTACTCTCATATCCCCAGATCCAACTACCAAACTACTAGATATCACCATAGATAACAACCTTAACTTCGACACCCATATCAACAATACTCTAAAAACTGTTAATAGAAAACTAGGCTCTCTCTGCAGGATCAAACCCTTCCTCTCTCCTGAAGCTAGAATAACTATTGCTCGTACCCACCTAATCTCAACTCTCCTGTATGCCTCACCTATATATACTACTCTATCCAAAAACAACCTTAATAAAATGGAAACCTCCTACAAAAACATAGCCAGATTTGCTACAGGCAACCCATTCAGAACCCACCATTGTTATAATCTAAAGCAGCTAGGATGGCTTGAATTACAAAATCAGCTTAAATTCCACCAACTGACCGTTGCCCATAAAACCCTTTACCAACCAACCTACCAATACCCCTATACTATGTACCCTCATCATCCCCTGCAACAATCTGAAGACCTTAAGATTGTCACATAAACTTCTTGTAAATATTTGTAAATCAAACAACAGGGCTGGGGACTCTCTCTTCTCTAATACTGTTGGAAAATCCTGGAATCTTCTTCCCAGCAAACTTTCCTCACTTCCCTCTATATCACTTTTCAAAATCAAACTGAAACTTTTCCTCAAAACACACTGGTTGTACCCCTGTACTAAACCTGACTAAGCAACTAGCTCTTCTTACTTGGTTCAGGCTACCCTCCTCTTCTCAGTGATCAATTTCCTTTTTCTTAATAACAACAAACCTTGGCCTTCTAGATACTATTACTTACATCTTCTGGAACCTCATTAATGTGACTACTTTTTTACTAATATATTGTATATAATCAGCTGCCTTCTCTTCTTATATTACGTAATGAAACTGCATTTTGTATTGTACTAATTGCACCTGCATATTTTGCACTATGTTATGAACTTCTGACCTCTGATTATTCTCTGTACTGTACCTGCAATGTGCATTGTTTACATTAATTTTTGTATATATGATTTTGTTTTTGTTTCCTCGGAGCTTATCTCCCCGGGCCTCTACTGAAAATGGACATATCTCTAGTTAAACTAGCCCGGTCCACCAATGTAAAATAAAATAAAAAATAAAAATAAATAAGGGTTGGAGTGTGCAGTTAATTACCCAGGATAATATTTTATTTTTGGCAGTTCATTCACATTCTGGCATTGGACACTTTGTTTTATTACTGTGCATTTATGTTATTCTGTTTTTTCATGTTTGTAATAAAATTCAGTGAAACCCTACTCTTTTTGAAATGCCATGGGATCTTTTGCGTTCACCTGCAGTATCACCAAATCAGGGGTTAAATATCTTATCTGAAGGATATCAGTAGTGCAACCCCCCCTCGCCCTCCACTACCACCACCACCACATGCTGCATTTCATCTTTTGGTAATAAAAATGAGCTCAAGCACCTGAGGTGAGACTAGAACCCACAACCTCCTGATCTTCCAGAAGCAAAGTGTACTTTCTGTTGAGCCACTAACACTGCTATTATTAAGCTAGCAGCTAAACTGGAAAATGCATTCATGATTACAAGCCACCATTATCTGGAAATTGTATTTTATTTTGCACATTTCAGATGAATATGAACATTTAAGCTTCAAATAAACTGGTACCATTCTACAGATTTTATCTGATTTGCTTTATAGAGCAGTGAACATTTGAATACTCACAGATAAAATTGCTGAAAAACATCATATCTGTGTTTACACCTTTTTGTTGCCTTCCCAAAGTGCATAAAAATCTATACTATCCTCCTAAAAGATGTATTGTTTGTAATATAGTTAGTTCATGTAAAAGGATATGCTTTTTTAACATCTTTATTGAATTATCACTAAAGATATAGGCAAACAGACATTTATATAAAAAAACAAACTGTGTTAACGTGTTCAGAGTTACAAACATTATTCATCACATATATTCTTTTATGGGTCTATATTAGAACATCGAGGTTTCAAACCTTCGAATGTTCTAATATCGAACCCTAAGCAGCAAAAGCTTAAAATATCGAAGCAACAGAAAACCAATTTTTTTTCCAAGGAAAGAATTCGGTTGTCCGTTTCTGTTGCTTCAATATTTTCAGTGCTGCGTGGAAAGTCACGAGTCGGGTTCAGGTAAGTGTGCGATTGTGTGGTTGTGAGGGTTAGGGCAGGTTAGGTGAGTTAGGGTTAGGGTGCGGGTTAGGTATGTGTGCGGTTGTGTGGACGTGAGGGTTAGGGTGGGTTAGGTGAGTTAGGGTTAGGGAGCGGGTGAGGTGAGTGTGTGATAGTGACGGACCTTAGGGTTAGGGTTTGGGTTAAGGTAAGTGGATAGTTAGTGGTGTGTGTGTATAGTTTAGTGTAGGGTTAGGTGTAAAATTCTAGGTGTATGTGTGTGGATTGCTGTTTGTTTGGTGTGCTTGTGTTGTGTGTATGTGTTTTAGAATAGCGATTTTTTTCCCTAGGAAAAAAAATCGCTATTCTGACAGTTCGAGATTGTAAGCTTTCACTTACATAGGGTCGATTAATCACCGTTCACTTTTTTAAGCGGTCGGGGATCTAATATAGACCCTTCTTTTATACAGTTATCATGAATCCATCATTATAAAAACCAAAGAAGAGAAAACAAACTGTAGACACGTTCTTCGGAACAGCACAGAGTCTGCAAACCAAACAGTCCTGAACGCTGTTTTATTGATTAAAATAAAGTTAGCGTTTTCGCCACTCAATAAGAGAAGCTTCCTCAGAGAAAAAATGTTCAAAAAGGCGCCAAAACTTTTTGAGCATTTAAATACATACACGTAATTACTACATATTATATCACTTCCTAGTAACCATGAGAAGTGGTAAAAAAACAAAAATCCTTAAAGGGCAAATTCCTCTATAAACAATGGATTTGTGCAATAACATTTGAATATATTATAATAAGTCAGAAAAATACCAAAAATACAATAAATCCAAAAAGCTTGCAATATTTACAATAAGTAATAATAAAAGCTGATGAAAACAGCAAAAAAGATAAAACTACATAAACACCCCATATTAGTAAAATAAAACCAAAAATATTCCCATGATATATTAATGGAAACAATACATATAAAAATGTAATACGAATTACTTAATTTTATGAAAGACCAAAATGGTCTTAAAAAGTTCACTTTGAAGGTTATTAAAAATACTCAAGTTGTTTTAATATGAAATTAATAACCAATATTAAATATCATGTAAATAATGAAACAGCTAACGCCTTAGGTAGGCCTTATATTTCAATACTGGGGCAATGTTACAACTCTCATTTAACCCTGGAGGGTTGAAGGCATCTAATCTAAGTTGCCATTCAAGCTCCCGATTCTCCAATAAGAGTGATAAAGGGCCACCACGAATTGTAGATGGCATATGATCAATGCCCATAAATTGGAAACTATGTCCTGGGTTATTTATTATATGCTTAGCCAGTGCATTGTCACTTTTACAGTTTTTGATAGCGTAACAATGTTGGTAAACACGCTCTCTGAGTTTTCTATCGGTTTTACTGACATAAAAAACTGAGCAACAAACACAGAAAGCAATGTAAATAACTGACTTAGTTTCACAATTGATTTTAAATTTAATGTCGTATTTGAAATCCCTTATACAAAATGTGTTACCGGTGCGGATAACTTTACACCAGTTACAGAACCCACAGGTAAAAGAACCTTTTAGTCTATTAAGGGGATTAGACCCTAGGTCCCTTTGTAATAGTTCCTTGATGTTAATTCCTATTTTGTAAACTATCCGAGGTTTTATCCCCAGTTTGTCTACTAGGGAGGGATTAGTAGAAATAAAATGCCAATTTTTTTGAATAATTTCTAAGATTTGTTTAGAATTATTGTTGAATGTAGTGATGAAACTCAAGGAGATAGGGACCAATGTATCGTTGGTACCCGAATTGGCACTATAAGAAACACTCGGATTAGTCATATCTTCACCTGTGTTTAGTGAAACCAGAGCTTCTTGATGGAGCAATGGTTTATAAATCCCATTGCTTCTCTTGTATTCTACCTCTTCTATTAATTCATCTACTAAGGCCTGAGGGTATCCCCTGTTGATGAACATGTCTTTTAGAAATGAACATTCAATTAAAAAGTCAGATGGCTTACTACACATTCTTACTGCTCTGACTAATTGTCCTTTGACAATAGCCCTCTTTTGCTTAAAAGGGTGAGAGCTCGAAAAATGAAGGAAGGAGTTGACGTATGTTTCCTTCCTGAAAATTTTGGACTGGAATTTGAAATTAGTTCTGTCCTTAACTAGTTTCACATCTAAGTAATCAATCCCTTCACTCGAAAAGTTGTGTGTAAACTTAAGAAAAGTTGTAGTATGGTTAAGGTAGTCTACAAACAATTGCACCAACTGTACATCCCCTTTAAAAAGGATGAAAACATCGTCTAAAAAATGAGTGTAGTAACAAATGTGTTGCATCCAGTCCAGATTATCCAAAATGTGGTGTTCCTCCCAGTACGCCATGACCATATTCGCCACACTGGCCCCACAGGGGGAGCCCATAGCTACCCCCTGTTTTTGGATGTAATATTCTTTCTCAAACAGAAAAAAGTTAGAGGTGAGTACAATGTCAAGGAGCTCTGTGATGTTGTCTATTTCATTTTTGGGGGCTTTCAACTCCCCTAAAAGTAAACCAATCCATTCCATTGCTTCCTGATGCGGAATGGAGGTGTACAAATCGACAACATCGATGGTGAGGAAATTATAAGAACTGTCATAGTTAATGCTATTAATGTTTGATAGAAAGGACCACGAGTCTTTGCAAATACTTGGGATGAGCTTAATGTATTTAGAAAGCAGAATATCTATATATTTGGAACATGGATAAGAAATAGAACACCTCCCGTCCACTAATGCCCTCATAGGCGGGTCTCTACAGTTTTTATGAACTTTGGGTATACCAAACATAACTGGGACCCTTGGTTGGGAGATGTCAATATATTTGTACATATCCATGTCAATTCTGCCATCTATGAATAGATCTCTAAAGTAACTTCTCAATCTATTGAGACAACCATTCATTACATTAAGGGAAGAAATTTCGTAGGCTGGAGAGTCTAAGACTAGTAGCATTCTTTCTATGTAGTCAATTTTTTCAAAAATGACCAAACCACCCCCTTTATCTGGTTTAATTACTCTTACAGAGGATTCACGTAAATGGTTAAGTGCTGACAACTGTTCTCTTGTGATGTTAAATGTATTCATCATAGGCATGTGTACTCTATTCATATGTCTAATGTCGAGCTCACATGCATTTTCAAACATCCGCAACACAACGTGTAAGGGGGGGCTAAAAATGTTAGAAAGTTTCAAACCATTGTTCACATTATCCATGACATTATTAAATAATAGTCTCAGGTTAAGTTTTCGTACATAGCATTTTAAATCAATCAATAATTTAGCCACATCACAATGTCTAGAAGGAACAAAGGTATTACCTAGGGCTAGCAATTCAACTAGCTCAGGTTCCAACTCTAAGGAAGAAAAATTGTAAATAGTAAAGTCTCCCTTTACATTATGTAAAATGTTGGGAAAGTCAATGCTATGTTCACTGGTTACAGGACCAGTTATCTGTTCCAGTTCCTGCTCTTGCCCCAGTGCTGTTGGTTGTTGTGATTCCCTAAAAAAATTTTTTTGATTAGATTTGGGATTCGCATTGTTGGTATTACTGTTATTAGGGTTCCTGTTAGATGTCTCTTGTCCATCTTTTTTGCGATTCCTATTACTCCTTCTAGGACCACTTTCACTCTCTTCAACCACACAATCAGTATTGGCAATAATTGGCTCCATGTCCTCTTTATGCCGTTCACTATATTCGCTGTAGAATCATTGATCTCACTTTGCTTGTGTACTAAAGTCAATTTTGGGTAGGCTTTGTTATGTTGGTATGATGTCCTGTCCCGAAATAGTTTTTTAGATTTGTTGGACTTCAATTTTGTCATGAATGTATCAATACTCGAAAAGATACGAGTATAATCAAACTTGAATCTATAAAAATTAGAGTCAAGTTTGATTTCGTTATCAAGCTGACTGATTTCCTGCATGAGTCCATCTATATTCAAAGAATAGTGCTTGATAATCAATTCTATTAATTGTGCGCCTTGCATTTGGAAAAGCGCTAATAAGTCCGACAGAAAGGCAGTACCAGGAATTAAGCTCGAAGGAGAAAAATTATTCCTGAGACCTTTCGGGATTATATTTTCACTGAGGCATTGCTTGAAGTATGCTACTTCAAGCTGCAATTTTCTAAGCCTCAGTGTTTTATTATCCAGAACTTTAAGTTTCTCAATAATGTCGTCAGAGCGTACACTAGGTAAACCAGACATAGGCACCGGCGAGTCATTCATAGAAGGTTTAAGGAATGTAAAAAAGTTACCTGTGTTGTTGATCCATTCGGACAAGGATGGCACGCCAATAAGTGCATTCCCCTGGTTGACCAAAGTAGAAACATTGCTCGTTGGAAGAACTGGTACATCCTTTTGGGTATTCAGGTGGACAGAAGAACGAACAGGCTGAGCCGCTGGCAAGGAACACTCGTCAGTGTCTCCTATCCGTTCAGAAGCAGTTGCATTCGCGTCACCCACAGAAGAATGTGAAACACCATTAAAACTTCTTTTTTCAATGGTGTCAATACGTGAGTTCAGTGAATCAAGTCTCTGTGAGACGGCCATGAGTAAGGAAGTGATGTCCATATTGCCGGTATTGTCCGACCCAAAAATGTTAGGGCTGGCAGGACTCAAAGGGCAATCCGAAGCCATAAACAAACTTATAAAAACCAAAGAAGAGAAAACAAACTGTAGACACATTCTTCGGAACAGCAAAGAGTCTGCAAGCCAAACAGTCCTGAACACTGTTTTATTGATTAAAATAAAGTTAGCGTTTTCGCCACTCAATAAGAGAAGCTTCCTCAGAGAAAAAATGTTCAAAAAGGCGCCAAAACTTTTTGAGCATTTAAATACATACACGTAATTACTACATATTACATCACTTCCTAGTAACCATGAGAAATGGTAAAAAAACAAAAATCCTTAAAGGGCAAATTCCTCTATAAACAATGGATTTGTGCAATAACATTTGAATATATTATAATAAGTCATAAAAATACCAAAAATACAATAAATCCAAAAAGCTTGCAATATTTACAATAAGTAATAATAAAAGCTGATGAAAACAGCAAAAAAGATAAAACTACATAAACACCCCATATTAGTAAAATAAAACCAAAAATATTCCCATGATATATTCATGGAAACAATACATATAAAAATGTAATACGAATTACTTAATTTTATGACAGTTTCTATTCTGACAGTTCGAGATTGTAAGCTTTCACTTACATAGGGTCGATTAATCACCGTTCACTTTTTTAAGCGGTCGGGGATCTAATATAGACCCTTCTTTTATACAGTTATCATGAATCCATCATTACATAAATTGATCAATTCCTGCCTTCCCTTAAACCTCACACCTTTTTGCTATGTAATTTGCTGCTTTCCTTTTCTAAAGATCCCACTTCCAGTTTTTTTATCTCTGTTACAATATACACTACTTCAAATACAGTTGGTTTTGACTTTAATTTTGATTTTCTAGTAATCACTTTTTGGCAGCCACCAGAAGTAAACTTAATAAAGCCTTACTACATGTCTAGGCAATTCAGATCCTGTATCCCAGCTCAAAAAATAATTTCCTTAGTTACACCCAATTGCTCACCCAATATTTCTGACAGAATACTCTGTACAGAATTTTTAAAGTCTGCCAACTCATTACACTCCCAAAAAATATGTTCCCAGTTACCTCTTTCTTCTTCGTCACACCTCCATCATTTGGCATCTACCTGAGGAAAAATTCTTTGGAGTCTGCTTGGAGTATAAAAATACCTAAAGCAAACACTTGCAAGCAAAAATCCTAAGTCTTCTAGACTTTGTTACATATTTGGGAGCCTTACTTTTGTCCTCCTATTGTCTGTGAATTGCTTATCCAAACGTTCTTCCCAATCTTTATTAACTTCCAGTGATTGATTCCTAGAGTTATTGTGCAATATTTTATATGCTCTGCTAATTATTCCTTTGTTAACAGCAGCTTCTATGCTAGATTCAACTAAAAACTCTACCAGAACAGCTCTTTCACTTAGGATTTCCCTATCCCTTTTCTCTGTCTGTACATTGATATCAATCCCTGATATAGAAGGCGGCCTCTAGTCTGCGGTCCAAATGTCTTCTTGGCCTTTTCCTACTTTATAACCTTTCCCTCTCTATTTATTCTCAAGACCTTGATTCCTTTGCCAGTTTTCTCAAATAAATTGCAGTCCCCCCTTTTCGATTCTTTGTACTCATAATTGCAGTCATCCCTAAAGACAGACTCTGCTTACTCCATTCTTGTGTTGGCTTAGTTCTTGGAATACTTTCTGCTGCTTTATGAATATAATATTGCTTCCCTTTTCTTTTATTTCTCCAATTCTTTTGGGTTTCTAATACCATGACGGGAATGGACCCCATTCCTAAGTCAAAGTTTGATTAAAGTTTATGAAATTAGTATTGTTTCAATCTTTGATGTCAGCCAAAAGTGTTCTTCTCAGCACCCGCAATGTGCCCATTAAGGACTCCTGCTGCAATTCGTACAGGGTTACAGGGATTGGTAACATATCTAAATATGATTGTAGATTATTTTTTTATAAAACCCATTGCTCTTACTACTATTGGAACTGTCTCGGTATCTTTCTTCCACATGGTTCTCATTTCTGCCAGAAGATCCTGATATTTATGACTTTGTGTCTCTCTGTAAGCAAGACACTGTAGACAATGGGTGTGGTGATTTCAGTGATCAATGTGACTTTTGTCTTCTTTCTTTGGACCACTTTGTCTGGTTTTCTAGCATCTATCTTTTGGACTGTTGTTGTTGGTAAAGGGTGATCTCATGTGATATAAACTTCATCATTTTCTATGATGCTTTGTGGCTCATGTTTCCAGTGTTTTTCAGCCACTTCAATACCATAATGTTTGCACAATCTCAAGTGCAACAGTCTTGCCACATTATTATGCCTTTCAATATACAGTCCTGCCATTAATATGTCACAACCAGCAACAAGGTGTGCGACTGTTTCCAGTTCAGTTTTACAAAACCTACATTTGTCTGTTTCTCCCAGATGTTCAATGGACTTTATAAACCACATGTACATAGCCCACTGTCTTGGGCTGCCAGTATTAACCTTTCATCTCTTTAAGGATCTGCATCCAAAAATCTCACTCTCTCCTTATTCCTTGAATCCTCCCTCCTGCTTCAACATCATCCCTTCCTACTTTGAATTATAGCTTTTTGCTTGTGTTATGTATATGAGCCCTAACTGTGAAGCTCTGAACTACCCCTTCAAATCATGTAATCCCAAACCACCTTGTTCTATTGGAAGGATCAACATACCCCACTTGATCATTGCCCCTTTTCCCTCCCAGATAAAATCCTTCAACTCTTTATTAATTATTGTCCACAACTTCTCCTCTGGTTGATAAAAATATTCCTGACCTATATATAAAACTAAAGGGACTAAAGAATTTCACTGTTTTTATCTTGCTATCTATATCCATAAACAAGAGCTTCCAGTTTCTCAATGTTTGTATTATCTTTTGTTTAGTCTCTTCCCACATATCCTTTGCTGCCACAACAGAATATTTTTTACTTCATACTCCTAAATACTTCATTTTATTATGTTCCCATAAATATGAATATTGCTGAACCATTTCATGTGTGGGTACAATGTTCATAGCAATAACCTTTGCTTTGTCTTCATTAATTGTATATCCCAAAAAGACATAACTGTCTCAGAATATTCCACAGCACTGATATGTCTTTTTCTGCTTTATCAAGTACAAATAATATCATCTGCAAATAAAGCTAACTTTTCTTTATTACCATACCAAATATATCCTTGAATTTCTGAGTCCCTTATTTTCTTTGCCAATGGCTCAAAATATAACATAAAGGATACTAGCATACTATTTTCAGCATCTATGCCTTCATCAGTGCTATAACAACAAACATATTTCCCATCTTAAATACATCATCCTTTGCTCTGATTGGCTACTATAAATGATCATTAATGCCAGGAGTAAACTGGATGGTCTTTCCCCTGTTGCTGACACTTTCACCTGTTGGGTGTTGTGTTTTTTACATCCATTTTTCATGTGGATGTGTGGTTATGTTTTAATCCACATGAAGGAAGATTATTATATGTTGAAGAAACAATAAAGTGAATCTGGAGAGCTGACTTTGTGTGCTGGCCTTTTGTTTTGAATAAACCTGGGTTTAAAGCCCATGGAAAGACATAAGAACATGTGCTGGTCACTTGTGTAATCACACATCTGAAGTAATCTCATGAATACATTTGTCATCATCATCTACTTACATGACAATGACTGTGTCAGGTTTGTCATTAGTCAAAGCAGGATAAATCAGTTATCAAATAAGCTTTAAAGCTCATTTCTCTGAAAAATAAACCAAATCCTGTTATCTCATATGATATATAAAGAAGTTATGTCTTACCATAACGTTCCATCTGTATTGTTGATCCTCGTTCAATCATTACGTGTGGGTATCGGTTTACGACCTCGGAACCGAGCCAGCCATCTTCCAAGCTCGCGTCAGCTACAAACTCTCAAGCTAAAACTCTTACCCAGAATTCCCCTCTCCCTGTTACCCCAGATTGAGTTTGCAAGTCAAAAGAAGGTAGAGGCTACCTGTGGTCAAATGACCTAACAGAACCGGATGGTGAGATCCACTAGAAGCCACAGGAGGCGGAAGGAGGGAGAGTCATAATGACTGAACAAGGATCAACAATACAGATGGAACATTATGGTAAGACATAACTTCTTTATCTGGTATTGTTAATCCTCGTTCATTCCTTATGTGTGGGATAGAGTCCCCAGCTACCTTTATTCCTGGGATGCTCTCATGGAAGGACATTCCTGAGCACCATAGAACCAAAAGATGTTCTTCCCCTGGAGGCCAAATCCAATTTGTAATGATTGATGAAGGTATGAGGAGTAGCCCAAGTTGCAGCTGCACAAATGTCATGTAAGGAGGCTCTGGCATGGAAGGCAGCAGAAGTTACCACCGACCTTGTAGAATGGGCCTTTATGGCAGTAGGTAATGGAATATCACATTGTCTATAAATAAAGGTCACTCAGTCTTTTAAGCATCTAGCCAATGTGAGCTTAGCAACAGCACATCCTAATCTAGGTCCAGAATAGGCCAACAATAACTGGTCTGATTTACAAGAAGCCTTAGTCCTGTTCAGATAGAAACAAATTTACCTGTGAATATCTAGGGTATGTAGGCAATACTCTCCTCTGTTTGAATGATTGGGGAAGAAAACTGGCAATTCAATGGTTTGATTAATGGACATTTCAGAGATCACTTTTGGCAGAAAGGAAGGATTAGTTCTCAATGACACTCTATCTCTATGAAAAATCAGTTATGGCTCTTGATGCATAAGGCTTGAAGCTCAGAGATACGTCTGGCAGAAGTAATGGTGACAAAAAATAAGGTTTTCCATGACAAATATTTGAGGTTGCAAGGAGAAGCTGGTTCGAAAGGTGGCATTGTCAAAGCTTGTAGGACTAATGACAGGTCCCATGGTTGGGTAGGTTCTCTAAAAGGGGGGTTTTGATGATTCATGCCTTTTATGAAGGTTTTGCATAACTTGTGTGACATGAGAGAAGAGTCTTGGACACCATCATGAAAATTAGATATTGCAGCCAAATGAACTCTAATGGTAGAGGCAGATAGACCGGACTGAAATAGGGTAGACAGATATTCCAGTACTATCAACAGTAGTGCTGAAAAGGGATCTACTTGTTTTTCTTTTAGCCAAAAAGTAAATCTTTTCCACTTGCTGAGATATGTAATTCTGGTGGAAGACTTATGAGATGCAATAAGAATGTCACGTACTGGCAAAGAAAGGTCATTCTGCCTGGCAATCAAAGGAATTGGAGGAGCCAAGCTGTGAGCTTCAGGTTGTTCAGGTTGGGGTGAATCAGATTCTGCAGATGGGAGATCAACCCCGGGGTTTGATGGGGAATCCACAGTTGATCTAGCAGGTGAGGCCAAAGGAAGGGAAACCAAATCTGACGAGGCCAATATGGTGCTATGAGGATTACTTTGCTCTTCAACTGGCAGGCTTTCTTCAGAAACTGGGGAATGAGGGGGAGAGGTGGAAATGCAGAAAGCAGACCAAAGGGCCAATCATGGACTACAGCATCCCAAGGTGACTGTCCTGGAGGGGGAATCAGGGTGAAATAGTTGCTGCATTTGTAGTTGGTCGGGGATGCAAAGAGGTCACAGCAAGGAAGACCCCAGCGGTTGAAGATCTCCACTGCTATGAAGGGATTCAGGGACCATTCGTGAGGTTGTAAAATACACCTGCTGAGTCTGTCTGCTATCATGTTGGAACTCCTCGGAATGTGCGTTGCTAGAAGAAAGCGGTTGGTAGCCATCACCCATTGCCATATCCTCATGGCCTCTCAACAGAGTGGGTAAGATTTGCTTCTACCTTGTTTGTTGATGTACCACACCACTGCCATGTTGTCTGATTGTATCACAATAGTCCCAGACTGCAGCAGGGGATAGAATGCTTGCAATGCCAGAAGCACTGCCCTCAGCTTTAGAACATTTATATGTTATATGCAGACGGGTCTCCATTTTGAAACAAGTACCTTGTACTGTCTGTACTTGAAATAGCCCCCCCACCCCATCAGGGAGGTGTCTGTGGTCACTGTAGCCTTGGGCTGTTGGGGGAGAAGGGGCAAGACCATTGTGACAGATTGTGCGCCATCCACCAATTTACATCTTGTTTGCACCTGTGAGTTACCCGAATCTTGGCTGAAAGAGGGTACTGAAAGGGATACCATTGTGTGAGCAGTAGCCATTGTAGAAGCCTCATGTGAAACCTGGCCAGGGGGGCAATCATAATGGAGGCTGTCATGGAATCCAACAACTGGAGAACAGAATGAGCTGTGGATTTCTCCCTTGAAAGGATTGGAATCAGTTGCTCCTTTATTCTTAGAATTCTGTGGTCTGGAATGGATGCTCTGCAGTTCTTTGTATTCAAGATTACCCCTATGAATTCAGTGGACTGAGATGGGGTGAGATTGGATTTTTGCAGGTTTATGGTTATGCCTAGCCTTTCTGCAGTGAGGAGAGAGTATGCCAGGGCTTCTTCCAATAGATGTCTGGTGGGGGCAGAGATGAGCCAGTCGTCTAGGTATGAAAACACCTGGAATCCTTGTAGTCACAAGTGAGCTGTGACAACTGCCATGCTCTTTGTGAATACTCTGAGGGCTGTAGAGAGTCTGAAAGGGCAGTACTCTGAACTGGTAATGACTGGCTCCTGCACAGAAGTGAAGGAATCTTCTTAATGGTCTATCCACTTTTATGTGGTAGTACGCATCTTGAAGATCTATCGAGCACATCCAATCGTCTTTTTCCAAAAGCAGAAGGATAGACTGTATTGTGACCATCTGGAATTTCTGCACTTTTGCAAACATGTTCAGTACAATGAGATCCAAAATTGGTCTCCAATCCCCGGTTTTCTTTGGCACCAAAAATAGTCTTGAGTAGACTCCGGATCTTTTCTGGGCTGGAGGGACTATTTGGATGACTCTTTTTCTTAGCAGCTTTGAAATCTATAACGCTGCTTCTCCCGTTTGACTTGGTGGAACGTCAGATAAGCTTGTCGAGGGAGCTGGACAAAGATCGAAGGGGATATGATGACCTCTGGTTATTATCCTTTGTACCCAAGAATCAGTGGTAATGGTTAGCCAGGAAGAGGGGTACAAAGAGAAACGACCCCAACCACTTCCAGAGGAAAGCAGTTGGGCAGCTCTTCAGGAGCGCTGGTAAGATTGGCCAGGGAAAGAATCCCTGGAACCCTGGTTATGCGGACCCCCTCTGCCCCAAAAGGTGCACCTTCCCTGAGTGTTTCCACCTCTGCCTCTAGGGGAGAACTCAGCCTGTGTGTCACAAAAAGAACCCTGAGACTTTTTGTGCCATATCTTCCCACTCTTCTGGTTTCCTGAGAAAGCCCATTGAGGGGAAGAATAACGGACACCCACAGCAGAAAGGGTTTACTGTCCTGTTCACATCTGGCCAGTGTGCTTTTAACCAACGACGAGGCTTCGATGGGAGCGTTGACAAAGGAAGCTTTGAAGGGTTTCGCAAAATTACACAAGCACATCCAGGCATGTCGTCTCAAAACAATGCCTGAACTCGCCGCTCTAGCTGCTCCTTGTAATGTATGACATATCAGGCACATGGAAGAGTTAGATATCGATTCAATGGTAGCTAGCTGAGAGGTCACTTTGTCACGGACCTCATCAGACAAAGTTCCAGCCAAAGTTTCAGAGAGCTCAAAAATTATGTCTCTTTGAAGCCTGGTAAAATGTGCCATATACTTCAGGGACCTGACTGCAAAGGTTGCTGATGCAAAAGCATGCTTCCCTATTCTGTCCAGAGCCCAGGACTCTTTGTTGGGTGGATAGACAGTCTGGCTTTCTTCTTCCACTAGGTCCTTTTTAGTTGTGGCTGCCACCACCAAAGCATCTACAGGAAGACCTTTGGACCAATGGGGATCACTAGCTGGAGGGGACAAAATTTTATCTGGCCTCCGGGGAATGGCCTCAACAGTGTCAGAAGCCTTCCACACATGCTGCACGATGAGCCGGACAAGTTCATCAGCAGGTGCAGTAACCCAGGAGGTAGGAGGCCGGGCACGAAAGGCCTGCAGGAACACAGATTCTTCAGAGGTCGCGTTGGAGGGCTGCCAGTCACCTCTCTGTTTAAGGATTTCAAGGATATCACCAAAGGATACCTCAGAGGGTGATCAAGGGGACCCTTCACCACCATCAAAGTCTATGTCGTCAGTAAGGGACTCATCTGTGGAGTCCATGTGCTTCCTCTTGCACAAGCTCTTTTGATGATCTTCCTCAGAGGGAGAATCTGGGGAAGACAGCTCAAAAGGGATCTCCTGTGGGAGTATGTCCTGAGGCCCTTGTGCCCGTTGTCTGTTAGGAGCGGCTTGTGTACATTGCGGTCCAGAGGAGGGTGGGGAGAGTGATAGCACAAGATCACCAACTGACACCAGAGCCTACTCCATAAGCTGGAAGGCCAGTCCACCTGAAGAGGGATGGGGACCCAGGGCAGGAGTTACCCCTCACCTAAGTGGCTCAACCTGCTGACTCTGAGTCCCTGGATGGCTGTGAAACACCAAAGTATGTACGCCACAGCTGACATCCTGGGCGGTGACAAGACTCTCCTGCCACAAAGGCAACTGAGGCTCCTTAGTGAAGTCCATAAAAGGAACCGTAGTGGGGGAAGACTGTGCTATATCAAGGGACTTCAAAGGCAATGAAGGAGGAGAATAAGTAGGTGTCTTTGGTAAAGGGTGATCACCTCCCGAGGAAGGATAGGTCCTGGGGGGGGCGGAATACCTCTGGCCAAAAGCACTTGATCCACAAGACGCACCACATTGTGTTCAGAGAGGCTTCTAGTGGATTTCACGGACATGGCTGAGGGAGAGTCAAGTCTATCCAAAGATGGAGCAAACTCGGTGCCCACCACAGAGGTGGTCTGCACTGAGAACAATGGAGCTGTAATGGACTGAACTACTGGTGTCTGCACCAAGGAAATCATCGGTGCCGAAGGCGTGGTCTGCACCAACGATGAGGTCGGTACTGAAGTGGTTGTCGGCGCTAAGGCCTGAGCCGAAAACATCAGTGACGAAGGCTGAATGGTTGGTACCGAGAGAGTAGTCTGTGCCGGGTAGTTTGTCAGAGCTGAAAAGGAAATGGGCGTCAAAACATCCATCAACGTCATAACAGTCTGCATCGACTGGACAGTTGGTGCCGGTAAGGGAGTCTGAACCGAGGAGCTCTTTGGTACCGACGTGGTATGGGGCACTCTAGTCAGTGCCAAGGTCGCAGATGACACCGACTGCCTCGGTGTTGAGGGTCTAGGCACCTAAAGCGCTGGAAAGGAAATGGGTGTCAAAACATCCATCAACGTCATAACAGTCTGCATCGACTGGACAGTTGATGCTGGTAAGGGAGTCTGAACCAAGGAGCTCTTTGGTACCGACGTGGTATGGGGCACACTAGTCAGTGCCGAGGTCGCAGATGGCGCTGACTGCCTCAGTGTTGAGGGTCTAGGCACCTAAAGCGCTGAAGTCGAAGAAGTCAAATCCGAACTGGAAAGCTTAGCTTTCTTGGGTCTCAGTTCCTGAGGGTCCCCAGCTGGGGATGAAGGAAGAGACTTGGCCTTTTTATGTTCATCACTATTTTTCTTATTGAATCTTGGAGGGGTTGAAGCCTCCAACCCAGAAATAGCCTCTGAAAAAGGAGATTTAAGTAATCCCTTCAATATTAATTTATTTTTTCTCTCAATTAATGTCCTGTTAGAGAAATTCTTACAAATCCCACAAGGCGGGTCAACTGTTAAATGAGGCACACCCAAGCAATAGACACACAGGGAATGTGCATCTGAAGTAGGTCATTTATGGCCATAATCTAAACATCTTTTAAACCCTGGGCTACCTTTTTTATCTACCATGTTAGTTAAGGAAAGAAAGAAAAAAAACAGAAAAATACCAGCAATGGTACAAGAAATACCCGACGGTAAGAAGGAAAAGGGGTTTACCAACGATGGTAAAAAAGGATTACCTCACGGTAAAAAGAGAGGAAAGGAGTTGAAAAAGATTCAAATATTGCAGTCGCTAAATGTGATAAGGTAAGAGATAACTATCTAAAAACTTTTTTTTGTGAAAAAAAAGCTGTCTTAGAACTTAGTATGAAGAAAAATACTGTACTTGGCTCAAGAGACGTAGCTTGACACGACTGAATGGCGACGCGCCAAACTAAATCTGAGGTAACAGGGAGAGGGGAATTCTGGGTAAGAGTTTTAGCTCAAGAGTTTGTAGCTGATGCTAGCTTGGAAGATGACCGGCTCAGTTCCGAGGTCGGAACCAATACCCACACGTAAGGAATGAACGAGGATTAACAATATCAGAAAAGTTAAAAGAAAAACAGTCTCCATGTTCCCAAAGTTCTTCACTCTATTACTTCAAGATTACATGTGTGCATGGGTGGGGGAAACATGTTATGTCCAATTTAACATAACCCTCATATGCAGTATTAGTCTCTGGAATAATACTGTAGCATATTTATTGTCTTTTAGATATAACAAAATATGCCTGTCATTACTTTTCTAATGCTCAGAATCAATGCAACATATATATGTTTACATCGAAGTATAATTTATTGTTGGTACCTCATAATGAAATCTGTATGCAATGTTACTAGTTAAATCTGTTAAAAGTCTAGTCTCTCACTTTGCAATAATAAAAATACATACATTTTGAATTTACAATCAGAAATCTTTTTCAGTCTAAGCAGAAGTCATTTAACCTGACAAAAAGCATGTTTAATAAAATCTATTACTATTTTTACAATGAGATGACATTATTTTTTGTTACTATTTGCAAAGGTCATAAATCCTGATGTGGAGAAAGTCTTTTATAACTCAAACTGAATGTCTGTTCAGCAATGTGTTTTTTTCTACAACCTCTGGAAACAGCTTTTTGTTAACTCATTGTGAAAAGTGATATGGGCTTTCTCCTCTCAAAAACAGAAAACATCTCTTCATAGGTTCATAGGTGTGTACTAGGCTAATGACCCTGGAGCCTATATAAGCCTAGCCCAAGAAGATTCCCTGTTGCTTATTAGAGTAGTGTATAACTTATTTTCAAGGATTTAATGTTTTGTACCAACAAGTGTATTAAAACAGAAAATGAAACACATTCAAGTTTCAGTTATTGGATATGTGACGTCCCTCCTCAGGGCCAGTGATCAAGGAGTCTCAATTCTCACCACAGACACTAGTGATGGTCGTTCACTTGGAACAAAAATGGATGCACACAGTGTTTCCAGATGCAGCTCTCTGCACCAAGCACAGTTTCCCTTAAGAGCACACAGAGAACACACTTAGTCTTGGGGCTGGGTTTCTCTATCTCTCTCTCTCTTTCTCTCTCTCCAGGCCCAAATAAGACTTCCCACTGACACAGCTGTAGAGTTGAGTCCTTAGCTTAGTGTTCCAAGCCAAGTCTTCCACCACCCTCTCTCTATGAAACCAGTAATCTGTGTCCCTGCTCCAAGTAACTGACACACACACTCTTTGAGATTTGATTTTCACACCCACATAAACACCCACACATACACACCTGAGAAAGACTGGCACAGATTTACCTGCTATGTCCCTTCTGCCCAGATGATAAGATAGATACTGCCATCAGAACACTTCAAAGACAGATACTCTTAAGGCTCTTACAAGGGTAACCAATTATAATGAGTAAAATTAATACTAAAACAAATGGTAGTGTTTTACCAATGCAGCAAGGCTTTCAGGAGGGGCCACAGTGTCACCAAATAAATATGGGTACTCTCAGAGGTTAACATATTCTCTAAAAGGTCAGACACAATGAAAATTTTAAATATATTTAATAATAAATAATAAAAGAACATGAAAGTACTAAGTAACTAGTTACAATAAACACCAGAGTTTCATTCACAGGAATATTAGAAATAACATAGATGGAAAGATTCACACAGATACAGAAAAACAATACTTAACTAATCTCATTATATTTTCCTGACTGATTAAAGAATTACTGTTCCCTAGTTCACTTATTAGAGCAAAGCAAGATGATGTGAGTGAGTGGTCTTCCTTTGCCAGGTTTCAAAAACAGACTGCCCTGAGACTTCTGTCTCATCTAGTATTAAAGCATCATTTCAGTACTGAATTACAGAATGACATCACACACATCTGGTCATCTAACTTCTGATTCACACACTACCCCTTTACTAGCAGCTGAGCCAGAATTGTGCACATATGTGTTACCATACACCCGCATTGAGCTTTGCTAAGGGGTCTATATCATATGAGCAAATTGCACAAATTGCGAATGCTCATAATATTGAACGTACCAGACCTCAAAGTGCTTTTTCTGAGAACACGGTACAGTGAAGAATGGGATATTTGCCCTTTCCTCACTGTAGTGCGATCTCGGAGTTGGAATATATATTTGGGGGGGGGGGATGCAGCCCCGCACAATAGGAAGTTTGAGGTTCTGTGCGTTCCATATTATGAGCGTTCACAATTTGTGTAATTCGCTCAAATGATATAGACCCCTGCTAAGATGTGTTATAGCACCTGGAATTTATAAAACCATTTAAAAAAAGTCCACCCTTCCATGGAGCAGTTAGTTCACCCCTAAAGACAATACAGTAGGATTCCTAGTCCTGGTTTTTGCAGACATTTTGTCTCTGACTGCAATCAGAACTGTAAGATACAATCTTTATGGCCTAAACAAGGTAATTTAATTTCAAGCTATGTGCCAAAATAAGGAAACTACACTCCTTCGCTCCTCATAAACATCCAGTAAAGAATCCGGTGACACTGGAATAACAGACTTTATTAATGAACTTAAGCTTCTTTGCGAGATTTTCGTCAGTTTAAAATTCATCAGCTTCCTCAGAAACACTGAAAGCATAAAACAGAAACAACGTCACTTAAAACACCACCCATTTAAGTACCCTCTCATATTGATTAAAGCAATAAAACAAATTAACAACGTATAAAAACGCTAGAAATATTTAGAAAAAATGTTAAATGCCACTGTATAAAAGTAAGAAAAAACATGAAACATGATTCCCTCATACTAAATACAGTATATCTTACTTCTGCCTAAAATAAAAATAAGAATCATTATAAAAATTGCAGCACGAGTCCATAATGCCCCACTAGTTAACTCCAATTGTATTCTGTTGAACAATAAATATATAATCCCTAGTACTGATGAAATTGAGATAAAATGAAAACAACAATAAAATAAAATAGTATAAATAAATAATGCTACGCCCTATCTCATGAGGCTCCTTAATCTCAATATGCAAGAAATAGACAACTTATCATTGATACCCGGGAAGTGGCAGGCATCCAATCTCTAAGATATTTTTTAGGTTTTTACCCCTCCTGAATGTTATTTTGGGGAATTCCCTTGCAATTGCTCTACACAGCCCATCTTGCATGAGATAACTCCAGTTCTTATAAATTATAGAAATAATATCCTTTACATCCACATTATATGTGAGAATAAGGCTATAGGGATGGATTGTCTTGCTAGCTTTAACAGCTGGACTTGTATTCTCACTGGTATTGGAAGAATTTAATATGGGAACATAAAAACCTGACACCCGTTTATTATGGACTTCACAAACCAAGTCCAAAATTAGATCAGTCGGGTACCCTCTCCTTAAGAAAAGACTCTCCATGAATTTACATTCATTAACAAAATCACTATCTCGAGTCACCATTCTCGCAGCCCTCACCAGTTGCCCTTTAATGATCGATTTCTTTTGAGAAAAAGCGTGACAACTGCTAAATTGGAGGTAGCTGTTAGAGAATGTTTCTTTGCGGTGTATTCTAGCTATGTAACAATTAGTTTCCTTCTCTTTATAAAGATCAACATCCAAATAAAAATTCTGTCACTTTCCAAATTGAAAGTGAATTTTAAGAAATCAGTAGAAGAGTTGAACTGATTTAAAAGTATATCCACTGTAGTTATTTCACCTTTTAGGATGATAAAAATATCATCCAAAAAGCGTGTATATAACAATACCTTTTCCTGAAACAGAGGATATGTAAATACATATTCCCTCTCCGAAAATGCCATCACCAAGTTCGCTACACTAGCACCGCATGGAGAACCCATAGGTACTCCGATTTTCTGTAAATAGTATTTGTTGTTAAAGGATACATAATTGTTGGATAAAATTATATCCAGCAATTCACTGACCAATTGTATTTCCTCCTTGGGTGCTCCTTTATTATTAATAATACAATAGATCTACATTTATTTAATTAAATATCTATACCAGCGCCTAAAATTCCTATAATTTTCAGTTCTCCTAAAATTCACAAAAAGCTTGAAGACCCCCCTTTGTGCCCGTTGGTTAGTGCTAGAGGGAGCATAACCTATGCAGGGGCTAAGGTGGTTGATTCTATTTTGAAGAAATATGTAGCGAGTGAAGTTTAGATTTCAAAGGACTCTTGGTCATTTCTGTCAAGAGTAAATCAAACCCCTTACAAAGCTGATAGTTATTTTTTAACTATAGATGTGAGGGATTTATATTCTTCCATCCCTCATACAGTGGCACTGTATTGGATTTTGACCTTGATGAATGTTAAAGGAGCACCCAAGGAGGAAATACAATTGGTCAGCGAATTGCTGGATATAATTTTATCCAACAATTATGTATCCTTTAACAACAAATACTATTTACAGAAAATCGGGGTAAGTATTGGTTCTTCATGCTGTGCTAGTGTAGTGAACTTGGTGATGGCATTTTGGGAGAGGGAATATGTATTTACATATCCTCTATTTCAGGAAAAGGTATTGTTATATATACGCTTTTTGGATGATATTTTTATCATCCTAAAAGGTGAAATAACTACAGTGGATATACTTTTAAATCACTTCAACTCTTTTACTGATTTCTTAAAATTCACTTTCAACGTGGAAAGTGACAGAATTTCTTATTTGGATGTTGATCTTTCTAAAGAGAGGGAAACTAATTGTTACATAGCTAGAATACACCACAAAGAAACATTCTCTAATAGCTACCTCCAATTTAGCAGTTGTCACCCTTTTTCTCAAAAGAAATCGATCATTATGGGGCAGCTGGTGAGGGCTGCGAGAATGGTGACTCGAGATAGTGATTTTGTTAATGAATGTAAATTCATGGAGAGTCTTTTCTTAAGGAGAGGGTACCCGACTGATCTAATTTTGGACTTGGTTTGTGAAGTCCATAATAAGCGGGTGTCAGGTTTTTATGTTCCCATATTAAATTCTTCCAATACCAGTGAGAATACAAATCCACTTGTTAAAGCTAGCAAGACAATCCACCCCTATAGCCTTATTCTCACATATACTGTGGATGTAAAGGATATTATTTCTATTATTTATAAGAATTGGAGTTATCTCATGCAAGATGGGCTGTGTAGAGCAACTGCAAGGAATTCCCCAAAATAACATTCAGGAGGGGTAAAAACCTAAAAAATATCTTAGAGTCCCAGTATGAGCTTACGTTGGCAAGATCTGGCATGTATACATGTAACATGTGCCAGTATTGTAAGTTCATTATGGTGGGCTTATCTTTTGTCATCAGAGAATTTAGATATACTATTCAAGGTAGATTCAACTGTACCAGTTCAGGAGTTGTTTATCTAGCCCAGTGTTCTCATTGCCCAGTTTTCTATATCGGCAAGACCGATAGAAAATGAAATGAGTGTATCTATGAATATACATACGCAATTAGAAAAGGTAAGGTAGAAAATGCATTGGCAAAACATGTAAAGGAAAATCCTTCCCACCTTTTCTCATTTGCTATCATTGATCATGTTAGATCGGATGGCAGGGGTGCCGTTGATACTCTCATTTTAGAGGGAAGAGAGCTACTATGGCAACTAAGATTGTATGCCTGCCACTACCCGGGTATCAATGATAGGTTGTCTATTTCTTGCATATTGAGATTAAGGAGCCTCATGAGATAGGACATAGCATTATTTATTTATTCTATTTTATTTTATTGTTGTTTTCACTTTATCTCAATTTCATCAGTACTAGGGATTATATATTTATTGTTCAACAGAATTGGAGTTAACTAGTGGGACATTATGGACTCATGTGTTGTGATTTTTATAATTATTCTTATTTTTATTTTAAGCAGAAGTAAGATATACTGTATTTAGTATGAGGGAATCATGTTTCATATTTTTTCTTACTTTTATACAGTGGCATTTAACGTTTTTTCTAAATATTTCTAGAGTTTTTATATGTTGTTAATTTGTTTTATTGCTTTAATCAATATGAGAGTGTGCTTAAATGGGTGGTGTTTTAAGTGACGTTGTTTCCGTTTTATGCTTTCAGTGTTTCTGAGGAAGTTGGTGAATTTTAAACTGACAAAAATCTCGCAAAGAAGCTTAAGTTCATTAATAAAGTCTGTTATTCCAGTGTCACTGGACTCTTTACTGGATGTTTATGAGGAGCGAAGGAGTGTAGTTTCCTTATTTTGGTACAGAGTTTGTGCATGTACTTGGTTCGTTGAAATAATTTCAAGCTATGTTTCAAAGTTAGCTGGACTGAGATTAATCTCTTCTCTTCTCTTCTCTTCTCTTCTCTTCTCTTCTCTTCTCTTCTCTTCTCTTCTCTACTCTTCTCTTCTCTACTCTTCTCTTCTCTTCTCTCCTCTCCTCTCCTCTTCTCTTCTCTTCTCTTCTCTTCTTTTCTCTTCTCTTCCAGTATCTTCTGTTGCACTACATTCATTTCAACAGTTACAATACAGTCTGACATATAGGTGTATTTTTTTCTGTCTAGCAGGACCCACTATTGGTACATTTTTAACACAAGCAACTTTACAAATAAATTCAGCATTTGATAGGACCATACACAAAACACTGATGTTGCCTTCATAAAATGGATACTTGCAAATAGGATATGGCAAGTATCATACAGCAATTGAACAGGTAATTTTGAGGTTATAGTCAGGGTGTTCCACAAGGATCTGTCCTGGGCCCATATTTGTTTGGATTGTATCTTTCAGATCTATCTTTTTCATCTGAGGTGTTCTACAGTCTGTATGCAGATGACATGAAAATGAGTAAACTGATTACACATGTTACAGATAGGGCATGTCTGCAAAAATAACTTGAATAAATTGACTATTTGTGCATAGGGAAATAATATGCTGATCGATACATCAAAAACTAAACATATGAGATTTGGAAGACTTAAAGTGAAAGGTGAATATTAACTGCAGCTCACAGTAGCTGAAACTGTACATTCATTTAAGAACCTGAGCATGTGGGTAGATCTAGACTTGAGTTTTTCTAATCCTATCAACCAATCAATTAATGATAGTTATAAAAATATAGGTTATATAAAAAGATATATAAAGTCTAGGAAATCAGAAGTGATGATATCATTGTTTGTTAGTTACATTAGTCCCAAACTTGAGTATGGAATAATAATACAGAAACCTTATTAGAAAACTCATGAGTAAAGTGGAAAGAGTACAGTGGAAATAAACAAAGGGCATCCATAGATGTAAAAATTTAAATTATGAAAGACTAAAATATTTGAACTTGTACAGTGCCTCATATAGATATTTAAGATAACTTCATTCAAGTATAGAGGGCATCTAGAGACAACTACATCTGGGAATGCCTGGAGTTATCAAAACGTTATAGAGAATCATCAGACAACCTCTGTAGAAGATTCTGTATGAATAAGAAGTGTACTGTAACTGGTACATGGAACAGACTACAAAATTATACTAAAGCAAACACTAGTTTAGATATTTTTAAGAAGGGCATTATTGCCCATGCTTGAAATATTTGTATATATGTATATTCTCACTTGTCAACTGGAATTTTAATCATGCTAAGAAGCCATAAACTCAGATGTGTGCTGAAAATATCTCAAGAGTAGTTAACATGACAGCTGGTTTCATTTATCTAATTTACTTATATCTTGACTGCGGTGGTGGTGCTGCGGTAGCGTTGTCGCTTCATAGCAAGACGTTGTCCCGTTCGATTCTCAGCTAGAGTGTCTTCTGTGTGGAGGCATACATGAATGGGGCGTGCCTTCGTTGAAGGTTGTGCATCAGGGCTGGTAACCCGGTAAGTAAAAATCCACTACCAATCATTAGCGGACCGGAGTTCCGTTGTGGCGACCCCTAATCGGGAAAAGCCGAAAGACACAAACTTATACTGGTATCTTAAATCATTTGTAATCAGTATGATATACAGTTGTGCATCTTAGTACAGGAGATACCATCATCGTAATGTTTGTTTCCTTTGTTAGACCACACCCTTGCCAAAAAAAAAATTAAACTATGTCAGTTTTTTCTAGAATGTACTGTTGTTGCACAGATTAAACATACATTTACTCAGATGCTCTGTATTTTAGCATACCTTATTAAAATACTTAAAATGCAAGAAATATTATTTTCAATAGTTCATACACTTGGTCTCAATTCATTTCTTCAGGAAAGTTTCTTGTAGCTAAGGAAAACTATTGTAAAGTGGCCAACACAGGCATCCAGTTAAAAGCTACTTGTAGTATTGTAGCTGTTGTTTGCTAGCACATGAGGATATAAATAAATGTTATGTTATAGATTTCACAATAACACTTTGTTTGTTTTGTCTAAACACAGCTAATTAATTTACAACATGTTGGACTTCAGTCATTCTGTATAAAATCTTCTGAAGAATATGCAAACAGCATACATTTCTCATTAATTTTAAGACATAACCATTTGCATGCTGCTGCAAACTGTTGATCTATAATGTTTGATACTGCTGGCAGAACTGGCTAGCTCATTTAGCATCTAGTATTTTTTTTTAATTTCTTTGAACTGCTACCCATCAACTTAAATTTGAGGAGCACAAAAAGAAGGTCTACTCAACATTAAAGACCTCTAAAAAAAGGCCTTCTTCTATGAAACCATAGCAAGCTGTTGCTCCAAATGTAAAAACAGCTTGCCACAGTTAAATAACCACTCACGAAGCACTTCAGTGTTTCAGCTGTGATCACAAATGTAGTGTCAGCATTTACTATGAAGCTGTGATATCCTCACGGATTCATAAAGCAGTAGTGATACTGCACTCTCAAACTATCAGCATCTGCCAATCATTCCCACAACAACCTGTGCCAAGGGCAGCCATCTTCTTCTTCCCACTCTAGCTTTGGCTCTGGCTGCTGATCAGCCAAAGTTCATATCATTGCACATTTGCAGTCTATCCCTAGAATCTTGTTTTGCAGTTTGATAGCTAATAACATAATAAGCACTAACTCTTCTAACAAACAACTTGCCATATAATTGCACACCATTTCATTATGTTAAAGAATTCCATAATGTAGTTAGGCAGCTAATAACTTAATAAGACCCTGGCAATGACATGTCACCGAATGATTTACATTGTTCTTAGAGAACTCTGTCATGTAGTCAGTCTCTTACAACTTAATATAATAATTTCAAAGACTGTATATGGTGAAGTCACCCAGACACTATGAGTACCTTTAACAGACTCCAGGAAATCTTGAAATTTTCTTTGTATAGCCTTTGACTTTTACTTCAGTGGACACTGTTCCTTTTAAACATTTGTTTCGTTCATGACATCAGAGATTACTGCTATCTCATCTGAAGTTTAAGCTGCTTGTCACCATTGTCACCATCAGGTTCACTGAAATTATGGGCTGCTGGTGTTGCATGGATTTTTTCAGCTCATTTAATCTTTTGTCACATCATGTTGTGTGGAGTGCATACCTCTCAGCTGTCCATATTTTTGCAGTGTCCAAATTTGTGTCTCATGTTTTTGGTTTGTTCCTCATAAAAATGTGTGTGTTTTGGCAAATCAGTAGTTAAAGTAACTAAATAAAGACACACGCTTGAGTTACAGACTTCATATCCTTCAGAAAATACATGCTACCACAGTGATGGTGAACCTATGACATGCATGTTAAAGGTGACATGCCACAACATTTTGGGTGACATGCCAGTGATCAACACCCGAATTATGCAAGACACTGCTTTTGCATTTGTTGATCGTGTGATGTGCATTAACTTATTTTGTGCCAGGAGCCAGCTCGCCAACACTGCTGCAAAGGTAAGGAAATTATTAACCACAAAGACTATTTCGATATACTGTTTCTATAGAGTCTGCAAAGGGCAATGCTGACATTGTTTTCTCTTCGTGGTTACACTTTTGCAAAGGGCAAGTAGTCTGCATTTCTAAGCGTGTGCTGTTTTACATTTCTCTCAACTGTCCCTCTTAATCCTTCCTAGAATTGGCAACTTTTTACATTTAATAATAACAATAATTAGATTTATAGACTTACTAATAACAACAAAAAGAGCACCAGCAACAAAGATTATTGGACCTCACACTACTAGTAATAAAATAAGAAAACAAAAACTGTGCAAGGTCCAAAACATGACCAAATTCTATTTTCTTTATTAAACGTGGTAAGCACTTTCGCGAGTACTCGCAAAAGCGCTTACCACATTTAATAAAGAATATAGAATCTGAGCATGTTTCGGACCTTGCACAGTTTTTGTTTTCTAGATTTATAGACTTGTTTTACTTTAGAAAATGTATATTAATTCACGTTTATTTTTTTGTCAGTTTCTCAGATTAATAGCACTAGTAGTTTAAAACTGTCCATGTCTCTTATTTCTAGATTTGTCCCTGATTCTGTTGAGATTTATCCCTGATGTACTGAAAGCGATTCTATGATCAGCACCGACTACTCAGTGCATGAATGACATAGGTGCCACCCCTGGGGTGAATTTATCGTCACCCACCCAATTGTCCAGGTTGCTCTTAAATACGGTCATTGGGAGCTTATTCCAGAGGAATGGCAATCTCTGGGAGATATATCTGTCTCAACATGGTCTGTTACTGTCACAGACTAGGGTGAGATCCCTGGAGCGAGTGACTCTTGTCTCATTTGATTTGCAGATGTGCAGCATTTCCATTAAGGCAGAGTCAGAGGCTGCACTGTAGGCCAGGCACAAATCGCCTGTATGATACAGAGTACAGTGACAGAGCTTTCAGTCTTTTCATGTAAATCACATTTTGGAGGTCCTGGATTCTCTTGGTTATAAACCTCTGTGGTCTCTCCAGTTGCTGCAGGTATCTGGTGAGATACATACAGAAGAGTGCTTTGTACTCAATTAATGGTCTGTTAAGGGTCACGTACAGCAGAGTTGTAACCTCCTTAGTCTTGCAATGCCCTTATTAATGAGATGCACAACGTAGAAGGCTTTCCTTACCAGTATGGACACATGGTGATCGAAGTTTAGATTGTTATCAACCTGTATTTTCAAGTCTCACAACACTGGGTTTGAGCTTAGAGGGGTGCTATCTACATCATAATTAGCAAGGGCTACTTCTTTGCCAAAGAGAATAATGAGGCATTTTTTTGCATTTAAGAACAAAAAAGAGATGGCTGCGGGTAAAACCACGGTGCAAAAATAAAATGAAGAAATTATAAATGCACAATGCACCGAGGTAACACACAATAGCGTTTAATACACAAACAAAGAAAAAACAAATGGTGAGCGCTTTCATAACTATTGTTGCTTCATCAGACAAAACTAAAATGCAGCTCAATGCTTAAATAGATGCAGATGAAATCAATTATCACATCAATTGTAGTAAGTTAATAGTGGCATACTTTAAATGAGCAAGCACAAGGCATTCACCTCTGATACTAAAAATACAATAAAAGGCTAAAAACAGCATAAAATGAGAAATGCACTAAGAAATACAATAAAAATATTTTAAAAAAACACGATGTATAAATATCTAAAATATGCATATGTAAGAATTCTTCATATAAGCAGCATCAATGGTTAGTGTTTAAGGCGTCTTGCCTTTAAGAATGGAGTTAGAGAGGTGGTACCATTAAGACCAGGATATCTTTCAGCATTCATTTTCAATATCCACTTTTGTTCATAACTTTCTGTAGTGTTTTCTATAATCTCCACCCCTGGGATTTCTATATATACGTTGCAAGACAAAAAATTTAAAGGAGTGAGAATGGTCAGTGGACATAACATGATTAGCTAAAGCACTAGATTGCTTACTATTTCTGATATCTCGGATGTGCTCTAATATTCTGTCTTTAAGCAACCTGTTCGTTTTGCCTACATAAAAAGCAGGACATTGCTGGCAAAAGCAGAAATAAATAACATCAGTGGTCTTACAGTCTGAGTATTGATTTGAACATAGCTTATGGTGTCTAGTTGGATGAGTGTATGTGCTTTTACTAAAAATGTAAGGACAAGCACTACAATTTCTACATGGAAAGGTACCTAAGCGGGTGGAGATGCAAGCAGTACTGCGTAGTTCTCCATTACAAAGATGCTGTTTAAGTGGTCTATTATTCCTAAAACTAAAAGTAGGAATATCACCAATTTTTTCATTAAGACCAGGAACATCTTGCAGTAAATGCCAATATCTCTTAACAACGTCTGCATACTGATTAATATTATTGGCATACTGGAATACAACTCTAAAGTCATCATTGGCCATGGTATTATTGCCTGTACTATCAGCAGTGTTATGTGGATTCAAATAAGGTCTACATCTAGTATGCCTCAATTTCCAGGCATCAGAAATAGTTTGATCAATATCCGCACTTTTGTAGCCCCTATCCAAAAAATCAGATTTTAATCTCCAACTATCATCCCATAGCCCTACTTTCTCCTTTATCTAAGATCATGGAAAGATGTATCCACAGGCAATTGCTAGACCACCTTCTCCATAATGACCTGCTTTCCAACTCCCAACATGGGTTCAGACCTTCCCATAGCACAACTACTGCTCTTCTTTCCTTTATTGATACCACCAACAAAAACCGTAACCTTAACAAGCTTTCCTCTGCACTTTTCATTGACCTGTCCAAGGCTTTCGACATGGTAAATCACACTATACTCATAAACATTCTCAAATCTCTGTCTCTTGACCCACTAGCTATAAAATGGTTCCAGTCCTACTTAAATAACAGACATCAAGCTGTGCTCTGGAACACCATTCTTTCTACTCATCTACCTGTTAATATTGGTGTCCCTCAAGGGTCAATACTGGGCCCTCTTCTGTTTTCTATATTTATCAATGACCTTCACCAAGTAGTTCCCCAAGCTACATGTATACAATACGCGGATGACTCCACACTTATATGCTCAGCCAAATCTGTATCAGAACTGCACTCCCTTTCTCAAGATGTATTTAACTCTGTAGAACTATGGTTTACAAAACGCTGTCTCCTATTAAACCCTAAAAAAACTAAACTTCTCCTATTTACACCTACCAGTAAATCTCCCCCAATAGACTTCACTGTAACATCCAATAATGATACACTTATATCCCAAGATCTTACTACCAAACTGCTAGGTATCACCATAGACAACAACCTTAACTTTGACGCCCATATCAACAACATTTTGAAAACTACTAATAAAAAAATAGGTTTGCTTTATAGAATCAAACCTTTCCTCACTCCTGCAACTAGAATAACTATTGCCCACACCCATCTAATCTCTACCCTTCTTTATGCCTCACCCATTTTTACTAATCTGTCAAAAAATAACCTTAAGAAACTAGAAAACTCCTACAATAGCATAGCCAGGTTTGACACAGGTAACCCATTCAGAACACACCACTGTATTAATCTAAAGCATCTAGGGTGGCTTGAATTACAGCAGCAGCTGAAATTCAATCAACTGGCCATCGCCCATAAAATACTTTATCAACCTGCCAAAACACCCATCCTATCTAACCTTATTCACCCCTATTATAATCTGAAGTCCCTAAGATCCTCACAAAAACTTCTTGTATATATCAATAAATCAAACAATAGAGCTGGAGACTCTCCCTTCTCTAATACTGTTGGAAAAACCTGGAACCTACTTCCCTCTGAACTTTCCACACTTCCCTCTATTACTCTTGTTTAAAAATAAGCTTAAGCTCTTCCTCAAAACTCACTGGATGTGCCCCTGTACTAAACCTGACTGACCAACTTACTCTTATTACTTGATTCAACCCTACCTTTCTCATCTCTGAAATAATTTCATCTAAACAACAACTATTCTACCTCTCCATCATAGTCTTACTTATCACTATATTCTCAAAAAACTGACATATATTACTACTAGATGTATTACTCCACTACTTCTCTATTTCACTTTCCTTTTATCTTCCTTTCTTATCTACATCTATACTATACTTTTTTATCTATTATTCTTTCTCAACTTTTAATTCTAACTTCATTACTAATTATACTAAGTCTAGTCAAATATTTTTGTAGTTTTTTTTTATATACTTTATAAATGTGTGACTACTTAAAATTTTCTGTTTTGATTACGGTGAATGTATTTGCTTTCTAAATATGTACTTCTGCAGATGTGAACTTTATTTGAAATGTTTGGAGCTTTTCTGCCCAGGCCTCTACTGAAAATGGACAAATATCCAGCTAGACTAGCCCGGTCAACAAATGTAAAATAAATAAATAATAAAATAAGAGTGGTACAGGATATGTATGAGGGTAGTGTGACAGCAGTGAGGTCTGCAGTGGAAGTGACAGATGCGCTTAAAGTGGAGGTGGGATTACATCAAGGATCAGCTCTGAGCCCTTTCTTATTTGCAATGGTGATGGACAGCTTGACAGACGAGATCAGACAGGAGTCCCCATGGACTATGATGTTTGCAGATGACATTGTGTTCTGTAGTGAGAGTAGGGAACAGGTGGAGGAGACCCTGGAGAGATGGAGATATGCTCTAGAGGGAAGAGGAATGAAGGTCAGCAGGACTAAGACAGAATATATGTGTGTGAATGAGAGGGATGATAGAGGAATGTTGAGGATGCAAGGAGTAGAGGTGGCAAAGGTGGATGAGTTTAAATACTTGGAATCAATAGTTCAGAGTAATGGTGAGTGTGGAAGAGAGGTGAAGAAGAGAGTACAGGCAGGATGGAGTGGGTGGAGAAGAGTGTCAGGAGTGATTTGTGACAGACGAGTACCAGTAAGAGTGAAAGGGAAGGTCTAAAAGAGGGTAGTGAGACCAGCTATGTTATATGGGTTGGAGACAGTGGCATTGACAAAAAGGCAGGAGTTAGAGCTGGATGTGGCAGAGTTAAAGATGTTAAGATTTGCACTGGGTGTGACGAGGGTGGACAGGATTAGGAATAAGTAGATTAGAGGGTCAGCCCAGGTAGGAAGGTTTGCAGACAAAGCCAGAGAGGCAAGATTATGTTGGTTTGGACACGTGCTGAGGAGGGATTCTGAGTATATTGGGAAAAGGATGCTAAGGATGAAGCTACCAGGTAACAGGAAAAGAGGAAGGCCTAAGATAAGGTTTATGGATGTGGTGAGAGAGGACTTGCAGGTGGTTGGTGTGACAGAGCAAGATGCAGAGGACAGGAAGAAATGGAAACAGATGCTCAGCTGTGGCAACCCCTAACTGGAACAGCCGAAAGAAGATGATATTGTGGCATTATCGTAGGTGAATGTAGAATGCTACTTAGGGCTAGGGACATACCTGCCTGGGAAACATTATCTGAGGGGCCAGTCATGTCTCTCTTCATATAGTCTAGAGAGGTATGTCTCAAGTCATTCACTCCAACATGTACTACGACAGAGTCATAATGGTAATTGTTGCTGAGTGACTTGAGTGCATATGTGATTTGACAGATCCTGGCACCTGACAGGCAGCTGACTGTGACCTTCTCCTTGACCAACCTGGTGACGGAGACATCTGTGTGTCTCACTATTGAGTCGCCTATGAATAGGACATTAGGTTTTGAGGTGTTTTGCCTTAGGGGCTTAATTATGGAGACATTGATATGTGTCTTGTGATGTGCAGTGGTGGATCCTGTTTGTGTACCAGTATGTCAAGGTTGTTTGAGCTGGGGAGGTCTCTGGTCTTTTGGTAGGCTCTTAGTAAGTACCTCCAAGTATATGGGTTTATGTGTCTTGACCTTATCTTGTGTGAGTGGAGAAGTACGTGTGCTGACTACCTGTTTGAGGTCTTGTTTATTGTTATGTGAGAGGACTGATTCTAGTTTCATGGTATAGTTACATCTCTCGCATACTGTATTTGTTTGGTTTAGGAACAAGTGGTTGTCACTATACATGAGGCAATTGCTACATTGCCTCAGGATGCCCATGTCAATCAGGCTGGATGGAGAAATGTTAGAAAACTGACTGTCCATAGTAGCAGGTAATTCTTTAAGTACTAATTTCTGAGAGGTCAAATTAAATCAGCTATTTCTCTGGGATTAACAAGGGGATTTATTCTATAGAAGATCGGGGATGGAAAGTGGGACGACTCTGCTCAGTGCTCAGCTGAGTTGCCTACAGTGCAGAAGTGTGCAGCTGCATGTCCGGAGAGCAGCAGAAAACCTGGGAGGGTTTCACTGACTGGTGTCTATAGAAAAAATAGTTTCTAGGCGTTTGCATCTATACCAGGCACTGCTAACTCCTGTTGCACGGTGTACAGGTTCGTACAATCACGAGGCTTATATACAGTCAAAATTCACAGTTTTAAATTATTTTTCCATTAGGAACTTACACAATGATCCTTCCTCCAGCAATCCCCAGCTCAGACAAGGCTATATCCACACTCTTCTGCCACAAAGGTACAGCGGAGCCCTTCTTAATGTAAGATGGCTGGATTTGAGTTCAAATTTATTTAAAACAGGCTATATTCAGCAAGTCTGGATCTGGTCTGTCTTAACTAAGCAGTATTTCAATGCAAAACAAGTGGAAATAATAAACAGGCACAAACAGTAAAAACAGTCAAAAAGGCACAAATTAATGCAGTAAAACAGTAAATTACAGATGAAAAGTGCAGATCAAACTCAAACTAAGCTTAATTTTTTTGTTATTAGCTTTGGATGGCTTGGATTCAAGCAGAAACACTCTGGACCTCTGGAAAAGGACAACAAACACAGAGCAGCTCTGGTTAATTGAGCCATAAATGTACAAATGCGAGGCTTATATATACAGGTAAAATTAAACAGTTTTAGACTAGTCTGCCAATAGGAAATCACACAATGATCCTTCCTCCAGAAATCCCCAGCTCAGACAAGACTATATCTACACTTCCACCACAAGGGTGCAGGGGGATCCTTCTTAATGTAAGATGGCTGGATTTGAGTTCAAGTGTATGAAAAACAGGCTAGATTCAGCAAGTCTGGATCTAGGCTGTGCTAACTAAGCATTATTTCAGTGAAAACAAGTGCAGGTAAATAAGCAGGTGCAAACAGTAATAACAGTCAAAAGGAGCAAATTAATATTGTGAAACAATAAAATGCAAATGTAAAAAGTGCAGATCAAGCTTAAAACAAGCTTAATTTTTTGTTCTTAGCTTTGGATGGTTTGAATTCAAGCAGAAACACTCTGGACCTCTGACAAAGGACACCAAACACTGAGCAGCTCTAACAAAGACACGTTCATTATATAGTCCTGGATTCCTGGTATCACAACTACTCTGTCTCAACCTGACTTCTAAAATCTGCACTGTAGAAAAATTACATATAAAAACAACAGATGCATTTACATAGTCACATGACCAATGCCTAAAAAACTATGATTCAGACAGCTCCCCGCAAGCACTATTAATGTTTTTGTGACTGACTGATAATTCTATGATATACTAAATATATACCCATCTTGCAAGGATTTGTAAAGGAAAAAGTACTTCAACCTGCTTGCCTTTGACTAAAATATTAGACCTGATACTTAAGTTAAAAAAGAATGTAGTATCACAGTGAGATATATGAGATCATTATTAATATAGTGTAGGAATTAAGTCAGCTTCATGTTGTACAGGGATAAAGCCATGATTTCCACCCAGGTGACCTAAGTTCAACTAGCGGCTCAGGCAGATGTTAGAGCTAGCCAGGTGTAAGTGCAATGATAAGGCGTCAGTCTGGCATCTTTCTTGGAGGAGTGGAAGTAGCATGCTGGTCTGCAAGCCCTAAATGTGATGCCAAGGCCATTATGGCAGCTGTTACTGCTACAGGTGAATGAGCATAGAAGACTGTATTACCACATAGGTGGGGCCAGGGTTGCCAGACGTCCCTATTTGAGTGGGACTGTCCCGGGATCAGCAGCCTGATTCTGAGTCCTGAATTGCCAGTTAAAATCCCAACAAAACAGCCTCCACTTTGTTTTTTTTGATTGGCCTGTATGCCGGTATACAAGTCAATCAAAAAATCGCAAAGCAGAGTCACTTCTGTTTAATGGGAAACTGCCTGATATTCTGCATTGAACAGAAGTAGCTCGGTTTTGTCATTTTTGATTGGCCTGTATGCCAGTATACAAGCCAATCAAAAATCGCAAAACAGTGCTACTTCTGTTTAATGCGGAACTATCTGATGTTCCGCATTAAAGAATTTTTTTTTTGTCCTCACTTAGCGTGAAGGACCTTTTTTTTTTTGGTCCCTACCTGTCCCTTCACATATCTGGCAACCCTGGGTGGGGCAGTTCCTTGCAGTGCCACTGATGTCCAACTGATGGCAATAGCCCTGCACATCAGTGGAAGATAGAGTTTTAAAAAAAAATCTCCTGCAAGATGCAGTATGATGACCTCTTGCCTGGACTGGTCCCACTCTTGAGCATGGCAGCTTTTCCTCATAGACACTACACATAGGGGATCTGACCAGCATGGGGGCTGGCAGTAGAGGAATCAGATAACAGCAATGGAGGGAGCAAAATAAAAAACAAAATTATAAGATCAGCACCTAGATAAGGTGGCTCTTTACCCAAGATTGTTGAGATTTGACATGGTGCCTCTTTTAAAAGTAAATAGCAAACCTCATGCTAAACAGTATTGTTTCACCACAATACCTTAACATTTAGTGATAGTGATTGTACTGTGTTATAGACACAGAACACACTGTCTAACCATCTTCAAGGCGATTTCTGAGTCCTCAATCTGGTTTGTGGTTGGTGTTCTACATGCTTCCTCCTTGGAAGTTCATGCCTTTTTTAGGCAATGTCTCAAAAACAAAATTGCCAATGTGTAAATTGCCAACCATAACTAAATAAGGGTTATACCGCTAAAAGCTAGGAGCTTAAACCAAAACCTGCACGCTCTGGAAGCACTTCTATCACTGAAGTATGTAGCTGTGTGTGCAGTCACAGAAACCTGGTTCAAGGCCTCAGAGAGTACCCCAGACTTGCAAGGCTACAATGCCTTCCACACCTTCAGACCACAAAATGAACATGTGAAAACTAAAGGAGGCAGTGTTTCTATCTATATTAGAGATAAATTCACCTCCTGACTAGTTAGACTGGACAACTTCATGGAGTTACTCCATGTTCAGATTGCTGTGGGTAAGACCCCCCACCCCATTCAAGCCATAGCTAGTTATAGATCCTTCTCCATGGATCATGATCCACATGAGGCCTACTTGACCAAACTGGAGTCAATCCAAATATTGCCAAACACTCTGGTCATGGGGGGATTTCAATTATCCCACCATCAACTGGGAAGCATACTCTAGCCCTAACTCACTAGCACAAAAGTTCCTTGACGTTTTTAACTCAAATGCCCTGGAACAAATTGTTCAAACCCCAACAAGATGAACAAACAGACTAGATCTGGTCCTCATTAACATGACAAACAGATGCAACACTGCAACTGTCAGACCCTCATTAGTTAAATCTGACTACAAATCAGTTGCCTTCAAACTGGCACTAACAACAGAACTCACAAAGGGTGTAGTTAGACTAAAAAACTTCACCAAAGCAAACTATACCCTCCTAGGGAAAAGTATAAATGCATTCCAAGCACCACCCCCAGACTTGGCTGTACCAGAGGAATGAAAGCCAGAGCCCCAAGTGAAAAAGTTGCCTTGTTGAACATTCAGCATCAACAAACTTTACAACAAACACAAAAAGTTGCTGTCTAAGAAAACTAAGGCAAAGCCCCTATAATAGAAAAGCATCCTCCTTATCCTCAACAGGCAAATAAGATGACATGTCAAATCCTCTAAGGGTAACTTTGGGAAAAACTTACCAATCACAGCTAAGGAAAATCATAAAGTATTTTACATCTACGTATGTAGCTTAAAAGGTAGGACCCAAGCATGTGCTGAACTAGTGACAAACGGTGTCACATACACTGATCTCGCAGAGAAGCAAACCTGCTAACAGACAGATTTGGTGAAAATGTCACTCCCTTATCCCCTCCAAATGTATCACAAACCTTGCCCCAACTCATCCCCCCACCCTACATATCCAAAGAGCAGGTCATTAAAGCATCCCAGATTGTCTTCTAAACAAACTAAACATGAACTATTATCACCATTAAGTACCCTATTCAATCACAGCCTAACCACTGGCTTCCTAGTGGAATGGAGAACAGCAACAGTTATTCCCCTCCACAAAGGTAGCTTAGCAACAGACCCAGGGCATTATAGGCCCATAAGTCTAACCAGCCTCATCTGTAAAGCCATGGAATATATCATCATGGACCTCATAAATAAAGACATAGGCGTCCTCCAAACCCTGGAGCTGACCCAATTTGGCTTCGTCAATGGCAGATCCTGTCTGTTAAACCTGGTGGATTTCTTCAAAAATGTGACCAGGGCCATTGATGATAAATTTAGCAAACTAAATGTAAATCCCTTTATTGTAAGATGGGTTGCCAACTGGCTCACAAACCAATCAGACTGTCAAAGTGGGTGACTGCACATCATCCAGCAGACCTGTCACCAGCAGGATGTCACAGGGGTTAGTGCTGACCTCCCTAATATTTGGTATATACATCTCAGAAGTTTAGGTCAAAACTAAGGGGCTGTGGCTGATCAAGTTTGCAGCGACTGCAAACTGGATGTAATTGCTGAATCTCCAAATGTCAGTATACTTCGGGATGGTCTTACACAGACCAACCACTGGTGCCTTAGTCACAGTCTCAAAATGAATGTAAATAAATGCATCATTATTCCCTTCGATAAAAACAATGTCCCTTCACACTATCAAACTAACAATACCCTATGTACCGACAAAGTGATAAGAGATCAGAGATCACAAGTAGACTGTGACCTTAAGTTTGACTGTCATGTGTCTACTGTAGTAAGGAAGGCTTTCTATGTAGCATACTTGATTAGCAAACGCATCGCCTCTAGAGCAAAGCAGGTTATAACCCCTCTATACTCATTACTAATCAGGCCCATAATTGAGTATAATGCCCCTTTTGGCATGTACAATACAAAGTACCTGTGGCAATTGTAGAGTCCCCAGAGGTTTCTAACTAAGAAGATCACGGGACTCCAGCACATGCCTTACACAGACAAAGTCCCTGTCACTATACTCAGTATCATATAAACCTTTTATGGGAGACTTATGCCTGGCTTAATGAACAATCTCTGACCTAAACCTAATGAATTTGCTGCACATTTGTAAATCAAACAGGACTAGAGCTACCCATTCCAGGGACCTAAATATGGCCTGCAACTTGAATGGGACGTGTTGAAGGAACAGATTTGTCTCCCAGAAACTACCGTGTCTTTGAAACAGGCTGCCAATTCATGTGAAGCAGAGCACCTCTATGGCACTGTTCAAAATGAACCTGGACGAGTAGATGGGGCACCATAAATACTTAGCCTCCTAGACATGGGTAGTCATTAATAAATGCAATCCTGGGTATTCACTAGAGTATCTATGTTATTACACTAGGATGAAACGGATAGGCTTGAAATGGCCTCCTAGCCAATAGCCTAGTGATCTCCTATGATCCTATGATCCTGTGATCCTACTGAATGGGACTTTTGCCATTCCCCCTGAGTCCCCATCTTTATTTGTGGTGAATGGGCTAGACATTTCTTCCATGACAGTGCATATGTTGGCTGAAATATTTGCCATTCCAAATCAATATTTCTAAGGACAGAATCCAATTTCTGTGGACTTTAAATAACTGGAGAAAGACACAAACAAAGCAAGTTGAATGCACACTCATAGATACTGGAAGTCTAAATAACAAAGTGGGCAATCTCATAACATTTTGTCAATAGAAGGCATTGGATTCTGAATGTCTCTTAAACTTGGTTCAATAATATTTCCTTTATTTTGAAGATTTTTATGGTATAGTGCCTGTCAGTGGTGCAGACCATGAGGAAGGGGTGACAAAGTGTCTGTCATCATAAAACACAGTCTCAAACTTCGACTAGAACCTACATAAATGGGTACAAAATTTATCGGTGTCACATGCCAACAACGAATATATATGATTTTCATTGTCCGTTACCATATTTGTTCTATGACTCCCAATAAACACAAGGAGTTCTTAAGAAAATTGTAAAGCAAAAACATAGATGCTCAAACAATATCAAATATTCATACATTCATACTACTCAAATATATATATATATATATATATATATATATATATATATATATATATATATATATATATACATATCTGTATCATGAAATATTGAACTCCTTAAAGAGTACATGAAAAACAGTGATAATTTTAAAATGATTAATTGTGTCTTTTGGCTTTTCCCGGTTAGGGATCGCCACAGCGGAACTCCGGTCCGCTAATGATTGGCAGTAGAGTTTTACGTGCTGGCTTGCCGGGCCTAATGCACAACCTTCAACGAGGGAACACTCGTTCACACATGTCACCACACAGAAGACTCTCTAACTGAGAATCAAACGGGCGACGTCTAACTGTGAGGCGACAACGCTACCACAGCACCACCACCGCAGTTAGTGATTATTTTAAAAATAAATCTAAAATTATTGAAAACAAGAAAAACAAATACATTTGTACAGGCCAAGCACTTCTGCAGCCCCACAGTCCTCTGCTAATTATATATACCAACTCCAAGATCGCACAACAGTTGGGTAAGAGCAAATTCCCAGACCTTGCTGCATCACATCTCATATGGAAAGCAGGTGATAAACAAGGTAAAAACATCATTCACTCTCCAGAACATTTGGCTTATAGACTGCAACCATAAATGCATGAGCGCCCGTGCGCACACACACACACACACACACACACACACACACACACACACATCATAGTAACAGATTTAATTAATTAAAATAGCTTGTAATAGACAGGGAAAACAACAGCAAGGTGCAATAATGGTTTAGAAATTGTACTCACTAATACAGCCCTCTCTCTTCCTTTCCAGAAGTTACTTCCTATATAGTGTGAGACCAGGACACTCTCATATTTAGATGTAGATTTATAAAAGTTGCAGTCACTAACAAGTCTACATGTTGGATGCTCTGAAACGTAAATTATGATGGCATTAATGATACATTAAACTTTTAATGTTGGAATTTATCATTTGGCATGGATACAAAAAGCACTGGATGAATTATATTGCCTAATGAATGAATGCAGAGGCATACCAATTTCAATAAAATATTAATATACTAGAACATTCAAAATAAACCCCTTTGTGAAATTATGAAATTAATAAACTTTGCAATAAAAAAAGAAAAAAATGTCATAGCACAAAGGAAAAAAGCTATCAATAAAATATAAAACTACAGTAAACAAAACAGAGCTATAACCATAGTTAACTTTTAAACACATCTAATTACCAAATCCAGTGTTAGGAATAATGGTTTATTTAAATACATCAGTAAAAATGAACAGCAAAACTTTTAAAACTTAAATATTGATAACAGGAAATGATATACCTTTTGACCTCCAAACCTAATCTAGCATACTGTCTGAAAGATTTAGCAACATTTTAAAACAGCAAAAAGGAATGGGGATGAATTCAAAGTTCAAGAACATTCTGCCACTTTTTTACAAAGAAGAGTGTTATAGAAACAGCCTTGAATAAAATCAGTAATACTAACTCCATGTGATCCAGTGATATTTCAGGAGCTTTCCTATATATATAATCAAAAATAATGTATTTATTTATTTACATTTGTTGACCGTGAGTGTCCAACTGGATGTAGGTCCATTTTCAGTGGAGGCCCAGGGAGAAAAGCTCCACAGTTAAAATATACAGACAGTTGTTACACTGGATTTACATAGTGATTAACAATTTGATTAACATAGCAATTAATTACAAACATAGTTACAGATGAAGAACATAGTGCATCATAATAACATTGAAAGACCTCTTACAGCACAATTTAATGGAGTACAGAAAGCCAAGCACATACTTGAAATATAGTAACAATCAGTGTTTTTCCTAGTAGCAAAATGGAGTTATGCCAGATTCAAATAACTACCAGTCCATCAGTTTAAGAAGTAACAGAAAGTATTAGAGTGGTCGGATACAGAAAGAAAGGGGAGATATCTACTTACTAATTAAAGATCATTGTGACAATGTTTCTGAAGAGGTAACTTCTTCTATAGATGAAGGTCTGAAGGGTCACATAACATATTTGGCTTAGCAAAAGCATTTGATATTATACCACATGTAGATACACTGGATATAAGCTAATATACTTAAATTGCATTAATATGCAATTAACTGAATTAAACTAAACACTGGTTGACTTATAGACCATGAAGAGCTACAAAGGGGGAATAGTTTGAGACAAAACATGGGACCAGTGGAATGTTACAGTAGGTGAACACTTATGACTGACAAAGTATGAAGATGACTATAATATGGGAAGATTCATTTCCCTGGCCAAAGAAGCATCAGTGCTCTATGAGAGTCAAGACGCTCAGACCTTGCAGTCCTCTGACTGTGGTTTCATGTTCATCTTAAAGATAAGCAATGTTCTAAGCTTTGTGAAGAGTGCTATGCTGTTTGATTATAAAAGAGATACTCATGTAATAAGATGCTGACCTATAAACTTGGTCACTTTCTTCTCTTCTAGTCACTAAAACAAAATGAGTAAGAACTTGTTAGGGCTACTTCAGCATCAGATCTTGAAGTTTACTTCCCCATTTCTGATTGTGTCATGTATATTTCTGAAAGTTAAACAGGGCAGAACCACTCTCATTTAAATAGCTCGATTCTGTCTCTCAAGGCTTATGTTGTTCTTATTCTAGGACTTAGCCAGGTATTGCTTTTCATCTGCAGAGACATCCCTCTGTAATAAAATAGCCAGAGAGAGTATTTCCCCAGACATATTCCCATGTATTGTCTTCATTCCTCTTATACCTACCTTATTGCAATGAGGTGTAGCCACAATTACTCCAGGAAAGAACTGCTCAGTCTTTACAAACCTCATATATGGAATTTCCTTCAAGGAGACATAAGAAGTGTTCAAAGTCAAGACAACTTAAACAAGTGAATATTTTGTTTCTCAGTAACTGATTTGGAAACTGTACTTAATTTTGTCCTAGCTGTTTTAACTTGTTACAGCCATGTGACGCCTACAAGTGCTTCTGCATTTACATCCTACTGACACCTCTAGGCATCAAATATTGCTTGTTCATATTTGCATTAGTAATTTCAAAACCATAATATATATATATATATATATATATATATATATATAAAGGATTAAAATATGTTATTTTAAAGCTTACACAATGGAAAACATAACTGCATTAATATTTGACCTCTGTCTAGTACAGGTAAAGATAAATTAACTGTTGTACATATTTATTTATATCATCATGAATTTCATGTTTTTCTAAATATCTCAAGAACCAAGTAAAGCAGACAGAACTATGTAGCCATATGAAAGCTCTCAGCTCAATGAACAAAACATTGCTGATAGTATGTTTGCAATTTGAGTGGTTGCTGAGATATTGTAAATTGTTTACAAACTATTACCAACTTAATAGTTGCTGTGTTTGCTGTGATTTGTAAAATCCAGTTTAAGACCTAGGACCTAAAGAATATTACTGTGATGAAAATAATTTGTACCGAAGATTTTGCTTTACACTTCTTTATTAATCGCTGTGGTTCCAGATACAGTATATGAACATTTTTTTAAAATGTGAAGTCATAATTTGATTATATCAAAAAGCTTAGGCTCCCCCATTGTAAGTTATAGTGCTTGCTAGATATGAAGATAGATAGACAGACAGACAGACAGACAACTACATTCACAGACAACTACATTCATACATGCTTGCATACATCCAGACATACACAGCTGAATACCTTCCACTGCCAGCAGGGACACAAGTGGAATCCCAGGGGTGTATTTTATGTTCCCCATCCAGTTATCCAGTTTGTGCTTAAAAAGGGTTAATGAGGTACTCTGTGGAGAGGGTGTCTATTCCACAGAAGGGGGAGTCTATGGGACACAAAGCTGTCCCACCAAAAAGTCCTATTGATGGCACAGACCAGGTTGAGGTTGCGTGTGCAGGTTACTTGAGTGGAGCTTGACTTGCGAATATGCAGCAGTCCCATCAGGGCAGGTTCTGAGATTGTTTTGTATGCCAGACAGAGGTCACCTCTGAGGAGTCTGTATGAGACTGAGTAGAGGGATAGGGTTTTAGTCTATCTGTGTAGGGTAGGTATTTGAAGCCCTGGATTCTCCTGGTGAGGAACCTCTGTGGTCTCTCCAGCTGCTGCATGTGCTTTGTGAGATACATGCCAAAGGGGCGTTGCACTCAGTAATGGGCCTTATAAGAGAAGAATACATAGATGTTATGACCACCTTGTCCCTGGATGAGATATCTTTACTAATGAGGTGGGCCATGTAGAAGGCTTTCTGTACAATGGATGCAATATGGAGGTAAAAAGTCAGTTTGCTATCAATCAGGGTGCCCAAGTCCATCATGATTGATTGCATGCTTAGGACCTTGTTATTAATGTAATAATTTGTGGGGACGGTGCTCTCCCCAAAGGGGATGATGATGATGCATTTTTTGGCATTCAGTTTGAGGCCATGTTTCTGGCACCAGTCATTTGTTTGGGTGAGACCCTCTTGGAGGATGTCTACATCACTAGGGGAATTGATAATAGTGCCCAGCTTACAGTCATCTGCAAATTTGGTCAGCCATAGCCTGTTGGTTTTGGCCTGCACCTCAGAAAAGTATATCCCAAACAACAGAGGACCCAAGACCGATCCCTGGAGTACACCTCTCATTGAGGTGGCTTCCCCTATTTTAACTAGGTGGGTTCTATCACTGAGCCAGTTTGCTACCCATCTGGTAACATATGGATTGATGCCTAGTTAAGAGAGTTTTTCTATTATACCCAAGTGCAGAATAGTATTGAAGGTTTTGGCTAGGTCAAGGTAGATCAGGCTTGTTAGGCTGATGGGTCAATAATTTTCTGGATCAGTGGACACTCCACCTTTGTGCAGAGGGATGACAGAGACTGTTCTCCACTTGGCTGAGATAAAGACAGTACTCAGGCTTTGGATGAATAGGGTTTCTAATGGTGCTGCAAGTTCCTACCTGAGTTCATGTAGGATGCAACCTCGGATGTTTTTGGGTCCCATGGAGGCTGTATATTTTGCCTTTGAGAGGGCAGTGATGACTTGCTCCCTAGAGATAAAGGGAGGGGGGGCAGGTGCTGGGGATGTCCTGATTTACTAATGGGGGGACAGAGGGGTGAAGTTTTCACTGAACCTGTCTGCCAGCAGGTTGGCTATATCTACGGCATTTGTGTATGTGGTGTCCTTGACCACCAGTTCTGAGCAGATCTGAGTGCTTACTTTGAGATTGCGGACATTTGTGAAGAAGGCCTTATGATTGCCTTTAGTAGATGTGGCCAGTTTGGACTTGAAGTTTGCTTTGGAGGATTTCACTAGTGCTCTTATTTGCTTGTTCAGGCTAAGGAGGGATTGCTTCCAGTTAGGCACCTGCTCCTTCCATGTCCTGGACAGCATTTTTTTCCTTTTATTATAGAGTTTATTTATTGCAGATGTCCACCAGACAGGTTTACTCTTCCTTGAAGAGGAATATTTTGTCCTGTTGGGTATTCCTGATGGCATGCAGCTATATAAATGCTCATATAGTACTTTGTTGTAGGTTTGGACATATGTGCCAGTTCCTATGGAGGGGGAGGGGGCTGTGAAGCTGTTTAAACCTTCCCTCAGGAGGTTGAAATCAGCTTTGGAGAAGTTTTTTTGTTTGACCCTAGCTGGGGGTGGGGAGGTCAGGGAGATGGTGAATTTGAAAGTGAACTCTTTTTGGTCGGATCTCACCAGGGATGATGACACAGTAGGGATGTTGCAGTGCTTACTCATGTTGGTTAATACCAAGTCCAAGATATTATCACCTCTTGTGGAGGTGCTGACCAGCTGGTCCAAGGCATTTGTATTGACGAAATCAAGGAATCTCAGGGCATTTGTGTTCTGGCATGAGTAGTTCTTAAAGTCTGTGGTTGGAGAGTTAAAGTCACCCAGGATCAGGGTAAAGGGTTGAATCTTGATAGAGTCGAAGAGGTCCAGATAAGTGGAGTGTGCATCTTGAGTCAAAGTTGGGGGCCTGTAGCTAGCTTTGATTTGAATAAGGGTCTTGTTAATGGTTAACTGCACCTGGAGTGTCTCCTGTGCATCATACTGTTTGACCAGACTGAAGGTGTGTATGTCTTTAATATATATTGCAATTCCATCTCCTTTTGCTTTGCGGCCCACGGTTTAGGGTCTGAATCTATGATAGGATGGGTAACCTGGTACGGCTGAGGTACTCTCCTCAGCTTTGAAACAGGTTTCTATGACTGAACAAATGTCAGCATCTTCCAGGGTTAAGAATGTTTGCAATGAGTGCAGTTTCATGTTTAGAGTCCTAGCATTTAGCAGCATGACCTTTAATTTGTGTTTTAATGAAATTTTCATGTTGGTAGTTTTGACCTCATGGCATTGCCTAAAAAAAGCACTATGGGGGAGGCAAGACCCTTTGCCAGAAGCCTGAAGCCCAAGGGAGGCAGATCCAGGCCATCTCTGGCAAAGCATCTGGGTCTGTTGATCATGTTTTCCCAGGCTGTCAGGTACTAGATCACTTTGGAATAACACCAGAAACTAAGCCAATTGTTAAAGTCAAACATTTTCTGTTTGTATTGAGGCATCATTATGGGTGATGACAGAATGCTGCTTAAGGCTAGGAACATACCTGTCTGGGATACATATTCAGTGAGCTCAATCATGTCTCTCTTCATATAGTCCAGGGAGGTACATCTCGAGTCATTCACGTCAACATGGACTATGACAGAGTCACAACAGTACCTGTTGTTGAGAAACTTGAGTGCATGGGTGATATGGTGGATTCTGGCACCTGACAAACAACTAACTGTGACTTTCTCCTTATCTAGCCTTGTGAGGAGCACATCTGTGTGTCTCACAATGGAGTCTCCTATGATTAATATGTTGGGATTATGTTTAGGCCTTAGTGGCTGTGAGACACAGGTTTGTGGACTATGTGTGGTGTATGGTGTGGTAGGCAGTGGAGTTCACATGTGTTTTTGCCTTAGAGGTCTCTTTTGTTTGGGTATGTTTTTGTTGAGGACCTCCACATATGTGGGTGTGTGTTGTGTAGGTGTGGGTAGTGTTTGAGGTGTGGTATTTGTGTTGACAACCTTCTCAGTGCCAGATATACTGGCTTGTGAGGGAGAGAGCATATATTCTAAGTTCTTAATGTAATTGCATCTCTCACAAATTGTATTCCTAGGTGGTAGTAGTAGAGGGTTGTCCATGTACATGAAGAAGTTGCTACACTGTCTCAGAATACCCATATCAACCAGACTGGCAGGAGAAACCGTAGGAAACTGTACATTCATATTTGTCAGAATCTGAGGGAGAGAGGCCAGAGAGAGCTAAGCGGGTAAAGGGTGGAAGGTCTAAGAGGAGTACTACTAGGTGATCACACAAGTGCTACTAAGGGAAAGTTTGTACTTGGAATACTTTGCAATGGGTTAAAAACAGTGCAGCTGCAGTGTGTCATGTGCAAACAAGCCCAAACCAGCTCAAACTCAGGGTTTAGATAACACAAAAAAATAGTAGATTCTAGTAACACAGAAATCTAGCCAGTCCTGCTAGTTCCTGTTTTCTTTACCAATGAGCTTGTGCCAGACAAGGTCCAGGCAGCCCTGCTAGTCTCACTAGCAGAGAAGATAGGCCTATACCAACACAAGATGGCTGCCAGAAACATAGAAGTCAAAAATAAACAGCTCTGGATGCAGCAAACCTGTATCCAGACTATGTTACTCAATTTAAGGGTTAAGAACACAGTAAAATTCACAAAAAGCACAGATTAACCCCTTACAGTCAAAAGCAGAACTCACGGTATGAAAAAATACAATTAAATAGTAATAAAATGCAGAAAAATGCAATTAAAAGTAATGAATTGCAGTAAATAGCAATGAAATACAGTTAAACTGTAATGAAATGCAGTTAATTAGTAATTTGCTTTAAAACAGTGCAAATGTGATAAATTAGCTCACAATCACAACATAACAAAAGCGGCAAACTAAATGAAGTCGAACACCTAAGCACAAGCAGCAAAATGAAGTAGGAAGAGGCACAATACACACACACACACACACATATATATATATATATATCTATATATATATATATATATATATATATATATATATATATATATATATATATATATATATATATTTTTTTTTTTTTTTCAGTAGAAAATGAGGAAACAGAAGATAATTCAAGGTTAAGAAGCTAAAGATGTGGGCCTTCACAATTGATCACACTGTACTCAGTACAATGAGTTGATGCAATGGGTGAGCCTTCACCACTGATCTCACTGTACTCAGTAGAATGAGCTGATGCAATGGGACTTGAGGGAGTGTCCAATATAAAATTTATAGTAGAGGCAGGCAACTCAAAAGCCACCAAGCTTTAAGACCACAACAACAGCTAGGCGAGTGGGGATTCAAGATCAGAACAGAGGTAAGGATTCAGTTCACTAAACCTAAAAACAGTTGCACAGTTTAAACAGATATGCAGCAAATGTTGTTTTAGTTAATCAGAAGTGCAGAAAGCAATTGAAAATAAACCTTATCTTTTGTAGTCTCATAGCAGGTTTTTGGAAAACAGCAGAGCAAGGACAGAAGGCCTAACTCACTGCAGCTTTCAGCAAACAAGCACAAACTTGTTGAAACACTGGCTATTTATGGCAGAGAAAAAGGAACCAGCCAAAGTTCAAATTATCCAATCAAAAACACCTTAAACAGACCCCTGTAGCAGTAACTCTAGCCAGATCAGACAAAGCTGAAACCCCCTCTCATGAAGCAACAGTTAGGCCTCTCTAGACAAAAAGATTAACTACACTACAAGATCCAAAGGTCACAAACAGTACTAGATTCAGCCCTATGCTAGTGTTTTTCGAGTGCAGCAACAAGTAAAATGAACAGAAAAAGCAGAAAAACAAAAAGGAGAAAAAGATCAGAACAGAGGTTAGTATTCAACTCACTAAACCTAAAAAACAGTTAGTGCTTTTTGTTATGCCATCATTTTATGTGGGGACTTGGCTTTCTGAGACTATTTCATGCATGAACTCTTTCTCCCTCTTTACATATATATATATATATATATATAGAGAGAGAGAGAGAGAGAGAGAGAGAAATTACAATTCAGAATACACAATATAAAGATTTTGTGAGTGCTAGAAATATAGAATGCAGAAATAATTTAATATACATTTGTGAGAATCTAATAATGCTGAATTAAAGTTTTATACCATGTTGGTATGTAGAAGTCAAAAAACACAAAGAACACAATGTAAACTCAGAACTGAAACAAAAGCACTTCACAGACTCCACTGGTAGCAAACTAGGTTAAGGAACAAACCCAGAATTTTCTCTCCGTTTTACCAACGATTTATGAACACGATTATGCTGTAAAGAAACAAAACTTAAATAATGCTTTTGCTAGGCACATTAATTGCAATACTAAGGCCAACCCACTCAGATTCTCAACGTTGAATTAACTTCTGTTCCAGCTTTCTCCATTTCCACTTTACTGAAAAAAAAATTCTAAGCTTGCTTCCCCCCTTTCCTGTGGCAGGTCAGATACGGATTTGCTGTGTCCAGGACTGTTTGTGAGCTCCTAAGCCCCCCCCCCACCACCACCACTTAACTGGGGTTAAACTATTCTTGACGCCATAAAGTCTGTTTTTCAAAATTTCCCTTGCAACTAGCCAGCTTTTTAGTTTTAGCACTCATCTGTTTCTTTGATCTCAGCACTTGTTCAGAACTCATTGTAAGCACTAAATAAGTTACAAATTACTACAGCACTCAACTTTCCTCACTTGTCTAGAGGAAAACAGTTTTTAGTACTTAATAAATAAGCACCTATTTAGGCATGTCTAATGGTTAGCTCCCGGTGTTTTCTCCTGTCTACCCGATGAATCTGGGCATCTTGGGACAATGCAGCAATTGCCTCATGTACACAGACAACCTTCTCCTCCTACCACCCAACACTACGACCTGTGAGAGATGCACTTATATAGCCAAACTGGAAGCAAAGCTCTCTTTACCAAAGACTGGCCTAGACAGTCAAGAGGAGAAGGTAAACACTTGCACCGCACCACACTCATCACATAGTCCCTCAAAACCTACACCACCAAAACACACACACAGAACCACAAAACACACACCTACATTCGTGGAGGCTCTCAGTACTAATCTGCCCAAACAACAGAGACCTCCAAAGCAGAAATGCAAGCAACCTCCACCCCCAACACAACCCAAGTGACACATAGCCCACATACTCAGTGTGCCACTCAACTACAGCCCATAAGGCATAACGTACCCAACACTCTAGTCATAGGTGAGTCTATCATCAGGCACACTGATGCTCCACTCACCAGGTTAAACAAGGAAAAAGTTACTGTCAGCTGCCTGTCAGGTGCCAGGATCCGCCACATAACGCACGCACTCAGGTCACTCCACAACAAGTACAAATATGACTCTGTCATTGTCCATGTTGGTGTGAATGACCTGAGACGTACCTCCCTGGACTACATGAAAAGAGACATGGAGGAGCTCTCTGATCTTGGAGCCCAGGCCGGTATGACCCTAGCCCTGAGTAGCATTCTGCCATCACCCAGAATGACAACACAGTACAAGGACAAAATGATTGACTTTAACAATTGGCTAAGCTTCTGGTGTCATTCTAAGGGAATCCAGTATCTGTCTGCCTGGGATGACATGATCGACAGACCATGCTGCTTTGCCAGGGATGGCCTGCACCTGTTGCCCTTGGGATTCCGGATACTGGCAAAGGCTCTTGCCACCCCTATAGTGCCTTTTTTAGGCAAGGTTCAAATGACAAATTCACCACCGTAACAGTTTCAAGCAAGCAAAATCTGAAGGTAATGCTACTCAATGCTAGAAGTCTAAACCTCAAAATGCACTCACTCGAGGCACTCCTTAAAATGGAGAACACTGACATCTGTGCAGTGACAGAGACCTGGTTCAAAGCTCCAGAGAGCACCCCTGCATTACCAGGCTATAATTCATACCACACCTTTCGGCCACCAAACCCGGACCGAAACACTAAAGGTAGAGGCGTGTCCATATTCATTAAGGATATCGACACCTCCAAGCTAGTTGCTCAGCATAATGCATCCGAGATTATCCAAGTTCACCTAACTCTGGGCAAAACCACAATCCGGATTGTAGCTTGCTACAGACCCCCCACCATGCCCCAGGATTCCCACTCCTCTTTTCTTGATACACTGGAAAATATTAAGGTACAACCCAACACCCACCCTAATAATGGGTGATTTCAACTACCCTACCATTAACTGGGAAAACTACTCGTGTACCAACTTTTTTGCTCAACGTTTTCTGGAAATCATCAATTCCAACGCTTTGGATCAACTTATCCACACCCCCACCAGAGGCAGCAATATCCTAGACCTGGTCATCACCAACATGGGTGACCGGTGTTCCACACCAGAGGTCAGCTCCTCTTTGGTCAGATCCGACCACAAGCTAATCACCCTAGACATCCACATCCTGCTCCCACCCCCCATTAGGAAAACAACCGTAAAAAATTTCTCCAAAGCCAACTTCACGCTTCTTAAGACAGAAGTGGCAAACTTCATGACACCCATGCAGATGGACAATAGAGGTACGACTGCTGAATCCTACACAAATGCACTTTATAAACACTTACACAAGTGCATGGATCGTGCTATGCCTAACAGAACCAAGATGCTATCCTCCAAAAAAGGAAGCCAATCTGGTGGTCTTCTGCCATAAACAAACTCTACAACAGAAGAAACTGTTGCAAAAAAGAGTAAAATCCCACGATTGGAGGAACTCCCTGGTCAGCCTCAGTAAGAAGCTGAGATCCCTCATAAAATCCTCCAAAGCTAGTTATGAAAACAAAATTGCCACTGATTCTAAAGACAACCACAAAGCATTCTATAGCTATGTCAAAAATCTCAATGGCAACACTCAGATCTGCTCTGAGTTACAGCACAATGACACTAAATATACAGAACCAACTGATATTGCCAACATCCTTGCAGATAGGTTCAGTGCTAACTTTACCCCTCCTCTCACCCCCTAAAGGGCCCATCTTTATACTGGAAGAATGCAAAGTTCCTGTAATCATGGCTGCACAGGTAAAAACTTCACTCTCCAAAGCCAAGAACACAGCATCCATGGGACCTGACAACATCCCAGGCTGCCTTCTACATGAACTACAGAATGAACTGGCACCCCAACTAAGTACCATGTTCAATCATAGCCTCACCTCAGGCTTTGTGCCCATTGAATGGCACACCGTGACAGTTATCCCACTCCACAAAGGGGGGGCCACAACAGACCCCGGGAACTACCGCCCCATTAGCCTGACAAGCCTCGTCTGCAAGGCCATGGAACGTATCATCATGGATCTCATAAACAAAGACATTGGAGATCTCCAAACCCTGGACCCCACACAGTTTGGGTTTGTAAAAGGCAGATCATGTCTCCTAAACCTGATAGACTTCTTTGAAGTAGTCACCAAAGCCATAGATGAGGGTAAGGTGGTTCACACAGCCTATCTAGATCTCGCCAAGGCGTTTGACACCATCCCCCACTCTGGAATTATAATTAAACTCACTAAACTAGGTATAAATCCCTATGTCACAAGATGGGTTACCAACTGGCTTACTGAAAGAACCCACACTGTGAAAGTAGCAGACTCCAAATCAGACATCAGACCAGTGACAAGTGGAGTACCACAGGGTTCAGTCCTGGGTCCTCTCCTGTTTGGTATCTGCTTCTCTGAAGTACAGGCTAACACAGAAGGTCTTTGGCTAACTAAATTCGCAGATGACTGCAAACTAGGAGCCATAATTGAAACTCCTAACGATGTGGACATCCTACAAAAGGGCCTCACTGAGACAGATGCCTGGTGTCAAAGACATGGTCTGAAGCTCAATGCCAAAAAGTGCATTGTCATCCGCTTTGGTAAAAATTCTGTACCCATGAACTACCACATAGGCGGTAGTCTACTTAACATCGAAAGTGTGATAAGAGCCCTTGGGACACAGGTGGACAGTAGTCTCTCCTTTGATAATCACATCGCCAAAGTGGTCAGGAAATCCTTCTACGTGGCACACCTCATCACAAACCGTTTCTCATCCAGAAAAAAAAGAGGTAATTGTTCCCCTCTACTCATCACTCATTAGACCCATTATAGAGTACAACACCCCTTTTGGTATGTACCTCACAAGACATCTACAACAACTGGAAAGGCCGCAAAAATACCTCACAAAGAGGATTACTGGCCTCAAACAGATGCCTTACGCAGACCGTCTCAAAAAACTCCAGCTTTACTCCATCACATATCGCCTACTCAGAGACAATCTCTGCCTAACATACAAAGCTATGTCAAACCCAGAGCTGTTGGACATGCTCCACTTAAAGAAATCCTAGTTCCTCCGAGCTACACGCTCTAGGGACCTAAACCTTGTCACCACAATAAACAGAACATGCTGGAGGGATAGATTTGTGGCCCAGAGACTTCCCATACTCTGTAACAGACTACCTATCTATGTCAAACAGAGCTCCTCATTAGCACTCTTCAAGAAAAATCTTGATGATTGGATGGGTAATAGGAAATTTACCCTGGGGATCACTTCTGTGGTTCTGCTTGACAGGGGCACAGGAAAATAATTTTCTTGGGTGGCAAAAGCCAGGGTACATTTTTGGCTAGGCTTGTATAGTCCCTAGGGCCAATAGCCTAGTACCTACCTATGAACCTAATCACAAATTCAGTTTTAGGACTGAATGAGTGGAGCTCCATTGCCCCAGTGTTGAAGCTGAAAGCTCTTGAAAGAAAAAATGTTAAGATAGCAACATCTAAATAAATAAAATTTACTGCCTTTTATTCACATTTTGAGATATGTATATATATATATATATATATATATATATATATATATATATATATATATATATATATTTTTTTTTAACAAACATTTTTCACCTACATATTTTACATATATATGATATGTTTTATACATATATATATTTTTCACGTTTTACATATTTATTCAACATTTAACTTATTTAATATATATTTATATGCATTTATTTTTACATATAAAAAAGAGTGCATGTTTGATATTGGTGTAGTGACCTAAGCAATATTTCTTTAATCAGACATGAAGTCGTTCAGAATTATGTATAGTTTGCTTTTATTGAGTAAAGAATATATACTTTTTAGAAGTATGTTATTATATAAAATGTTCTAGTAGTGGTCTTTTATTGTGCATATATATAAGAGGTTAAGAATTCCATTTACAGATCACTATTAGTTTGATAGCAATAGAGTGGCAGGCAGGTGCTTTTAGAATGTATTTTATATTCATGAGATGAAGTATTTAACTGTTATTAATATTCATGAGTTGATTCACCAATCAATGTTACAGGAAGTCTATATAGGAAGTGATTTCAAAATTACCAACTGTCTGATGAAGTTTAACATATGGTTTAAATACAAGCGCTAACCTGATTTTTTTATTTTCAGCAAATAAAGGATTTTATGTGAAAATTCAACCTTCTGGGTTTGTTCCTTAACCTAGTTTGCTGCCAGTGGAGTTTGTGAACTGCTTCTGGTATGTAGAAGTATACAGGAAAATGAGTGTGAGAATGCTCATGTGCAAGGTTACAAAACAATTTAGGTATGGGGATACATTTACTGTTCTACAAGTTTGGTGTTTGTATTCTATGTCTTTTTGTCTTGTGTATTGGTACTGTTACAGAAAGGGTTTTTAGTAATTTCATGTATAGGGTTTGAGTTAGGGGAAGGGGTAAGATTGGGGTTAGGGGTAGGGTTAGGGTTAGCAGACATTAGTTTACCTGCCTGCACCACTTCACTCATGTGCAATAATCCTAACCCCACCCCCACCCCTGCCCCTAACCTCAACCCTACTCATTAACTTTAGTAACATATCTTTCCTCTAACAGTACCAATACGACACTTGATCTTGGTTTTCTAGCCGGGTTTACTGATAAAGTGTTATTTAGTGGGAAACAAGTATTCAGTATTTTGTGATTCATTCTTTTTAGTAGTCAGTATTTTATGTGTTCAGTCTTTTTTTCTTCTATAGCTTTAGGTACAATGTTTTGTGTTTTCTACATATTGTGATGTGCGTGTGTGTGTGTGTGTGTGTGTGTGTGTGTGTGTGTGTGTGTGTGTGTGTGTGTGTGTATATATGTATATATATATATATATATATATATATATATATGATTATATCATCATTGACAAAAAATACTAATGTGAGAAACATGGTAACCATTTGAAATGTCAGGATCCAGTAGAATGAGTCCTGAAACATGGAGACTGAATGGTTGTAAAATGGACTTATACATATATATACTAAATCATATATGGACATTTTTCAAAATATTCTCTGTTCTGTGATTTATGGCAGTATCACAGTTGAGATATATATATATATATATATATATATATATATATATATATATATATATATATATATATATACACACGTTTGGGGGATATGGGGGTTTACTCCCCACATCAAAGCCCCTGCAAAAAAAAGAAGTTTAAAGAAGAAGAGCAGTCTTTAAGATTTTCTCTTTTCCTAGGTTTTCTGTCTTTTTTTTTTCTTGCTTGTTGGCCCTCAGCATTTAGAATGTTGGAATTTCAATAGGAAGCCGAGAAACATAAGCAAGAAACAAAAAATGAGTGAAAACACAAATGTGAGGCACACAAAAGGACAGAATCACAAAACCTAGATAATCTCTTTCCTAATATCAGTAAACCCAGCTACAAAACCTTGATCAAATATCATCATTGACAGAAAATACTAATGTGAGAAACATGGTACTGTTACAGAAAGAGTTTTAGTAATGTAATGTGTAGGGTTAGGGCTATTAGCAGGGGCAAGGACAGGGTTAGAGTTAGGATTAGGGTTAACACACATCAGTAAGAAAGATGGGGGGAGTGAAGCCCCCCTGCACCCCCTTACTCATGTCTGCTATCCCTAACCATAACCATACACATTATACCACTAAAAAAAAACATTTCCGTAACAATACCGCTCATCAAGACAAAAGGATACTGAACACTCACAGCACCAATCAGGCACAACACTAAATCTATCCCTTTACCTACCCCTAACCCTAATCCACAAACACTACCTGCTATAATGCAGGCTTGTTCATTTTCAAAATTGCTACCTTTTCAGTCAACCAGTCATTATCCTGCCTAATTCCAGATATCTACAATCTATAAAACTTGAATTCAACCAAATGTGATTTTTCACAAATATGCAGTCACACATTTGTGTTGTCACTCTATTTTGGTGATACACACACACACACACACACACACACACACACACACACACACACACACACACACACACACACACACACACACACACACACTGAAATGCATGCACTCATACATGCTAATCTTTAACCTAAGTAAAGGGATGAAATCAGCCTGGGTTGGATCCGATGTCTGAACACTTCCTATGTCATTGTTTATCATGTCCATGATTATTCTTTCCATGGTCTTACATATGAGATTAGGCAGGCTTATTGGTCAGTAGGTTACCGGGTCCATGTTTGGCCCACCTTGTTCAGAGAGATAACAGTTGCAGTCCTCTATCATTTGGCATGAAGTCTGTTTGGAGGCTATGACTGAATAGTGCTTCTAGTGAGACAGACAGGTCATGTTTTATGCTATTAAGGAGGCATGCTGGGATGTTATCAGGTCCCATTAATACATTTTTTGGAGGCTTTAAAGGGTGCATTAAGGACCTGTTCCCTAGTGATAGTAGAAGGTGCTGTGGTTGGGGGCTTTCTTGAGAGTTATTAGGAGGAGTGGAGGAAAACTGGAGATTAATCAATCCGCCAGTAGACTTAATATATCCTCTGGCTCAGTATAAGTAGCTCTATTTACAATTAGCTTGGCACATTGTTGTACATTGCTTTTGAGGTTTTGTACATAGCTGAAAAATGCCTTGTGGTTGTCCTTAGCCCGGGAGGCTACTTTTACCTCAGATTGGACTGTGGTAGACTTAAGTCCCATGGCTTGTTTTTAGAATTAGTCCCATGCTTATTTTGGGTAGGTACCACTTCCTCTATGCAGCTATATATGTGATTATACAGGGATTTTGTGAATTATTCTGCATAGGTGGTAGTGCTCCCTGTTTTTTTTTTTTTTTTTGAGGCGGTGTTGAAATTTTGCCAGAGTATCACTTAAAAGTAGGAAGCTAGCCCTGGAATAATTCTTAAAATTACCATGATTACCTGGTGTCCCACTTTTTATTTTTATTTTTAAAGAGAGAGCTTTGTGGTGCAACCTGACCAGTGAAGGCATTACACTTGGAGTGCAATGTTCCCCCATGTTGGTGAGGACTAGGCCAAGGATGCTTGCACCCCCATGTACAGACTAATTGGTTCAGGTCATTCGTGATGACAAAGTTCAGGAATCTTTGAGCCTGCAAATTTGACATTGTGTATGATTCCCATTCTATAATGTGGTAGTTGAAGTCTCCCATGATTATGCTGTTGGAATGAATGGAAAGTAACTCAAGTTCATTTAAGTAAATGATATGTATTTCCTGGGTCATAGAGCGGGACTAGCTATCGTGTATATGGTATGGAATTTTACTTATAGTGAGTCCTATGTGGAGGAGCACAAGTGGATCATACTACTTGACCAGCCTTGAGGTGTGATTATTTTTGATGTAAATTGAGACACCTCCACCTTTTGCCCCTTTCTTTGTAGTGCTTGGCTTAAATGTTTGGAAGAATTTATAGCCTTGCACTGCTGGTGTGCTCTCCACACCTTTAAAACCTTGTCTCAATAACTACAGAGCTGTACATATTCTGCAGCATTAGGAGATCTTGCAGGAAGCAGAGTCTTTTGTTTAAACTCCTAGCATTGAGCAGTATCACTTTTAGAATGTTCTGGGTTAGGTTTAGTTATATTGGATGGCGTATCATGTTGACAGTACCTAAAAATGCTAGACAATATTTCAATGTTTAGAGAGGACAGGTGCAGACCATCTTTGGTGATGCATTGTGGTCTGTCAACCATACCCTCCCATGCTGAGAAATATTTTACCCCATAAAAATGGCACCAAAAAACTAAGCCAGTTATTAAAATCAATTATTTTAGTTGATATTGCAGCATTGTCCTTGGATGTTGTAAGTTTAGAAAAACTTATATTGCCATGTCCCAGTGGAAAATTATTTTAATCATAAAGCATTATTCAATCAGATTAGTTGTTGCATGTTAATACCAAGAAGTCTACAAAATATATTTGTTTTCATTTGTGGGATGTAATAAGTAAACACGTCTGTCATGCTTTCCCATGTTTTATCCATACTGCTGTTGACCACAAATAAATATTTTTATTGCATTTCTACAATGTTGTTTAAATTAAATGGTTTAAGTCAACTCATCTTATAATGGGGCAGAGAAGTGACATGGTCTCTTTTTCTGTGTTGTTTTGCACGCGCATGAGGTCAACAGATGGTGGCATACAAAGAAGATACCTTTTTCAAAATGATTTGCTGTCACTTTTAAGTGTTGCAAGAAGCTTTTAGAGTTACTGTTTTCCATTATGCGATAACTCCTTTCCAATAAGTATTATAGTACACCTTTGTTACTGCCGCCATGAAGTCTTCCCTGGTACTGTTACATTCGCTTTCATTTATTCCATTACTGCTTTTCATAAGTGACATCTGCAAGCAAATAAAACAGGAAAGCATCCACAGTGGTAGCAAATGCTAATAAACCTGCTGCTGTTATTAATAACATACCTACTTAAGATTTCTATTTCGACCTGAGTTGGCCTAGTGGACTAATGCACTATACTGTAGTTCAGGGGGTCTGGGTTCAATACTTGGCAGGGGTATATATTTTAGAGGGTGGGAGGATGGCATAATGGTTAAGGTGTTTACCTTGCAGATGCAAGGTGCAAGGTTTGATTCTCACATGGGGTAATTGGCTAGGTGTGAAATGGCCCACAAGGGCAGTTAGCCTAGTACTAATCTATGAACCAATATGGTTTGCTGTGGGTCTGTTTTAGGGCTTCAGTTACAATTTTTCACTTACAATGCGTTACCTATTTTCTTTTTAACAGCACAATACAGTTTCTTCTATTGTTAAATCATAAGTACACAATATATAAAATATTTCTAAATACTATGAATTGCACATGAAAATGCATGAGCTGGATTCTGGTTCAAAAATGAGACTGTAAATATGAAAATATTAGATACTGCTTCTCACTTTCTGTTACTAGACAACAGGCTTGTCAACAAGACAAAAATATTGAATGTTACTTTCTCATTATCACTTTTATTTTATGCGTGAAAACTTTTTTATTATTATTAAAAAAATAGAAAATGGTGCTTGCTATCAATATTATAATGCTGTTTTTGCTTCCCTATGATCATATTTTATTTTATTTCTAAAATTACTATACATTGTGATATGTTTCTGGGTTTTAGTTACAAGTCATTTTCACGTACACTGTTTTACTTCTGGTATAGCAGAGTGGATTTCATGTTAAATTAAAGAAAAAGTTTGAAAGCAAAAATATTGCAGCTGGGCTTGAGATAAAAGCATTCTGAATAATTTAAAGTATATTGTTTAAGAGAACAGATAAACTCAGCAAAACAGAGAAGCACCGATACTGGTAATAATGATGTACCTGTTAAGCTTCCTTTTTTCTAACAGAATGGTTCACTGTGGGTCTGTTTCAGAGGTTCAGGTACAAACCATTCTTTCTGATTATATGCTACTTTTCTTGGTGTACAATGAGAAATGTAAAACTAATTTTAAATATAAATTACAAAGCAAAACAAAACTGTGTAGGTTTGTCATGCGTTGTAAAGTTCAAATAATAATGGATCTACTACTTTCCAACATGGACAACCAGAAAATATGCTTTCCCGTGATCATCTTATATTTTTTGCACTAAAACCTTTTGCACTGTCTCATTGCCTCCATCAATGTTTTTAGGATTAACAGTGACATCAAACATGTCTCTCACACCCCATGCTGAAGACAAGATCAATGTTAGCCAAACCAAAGGTTTCATGCCTTTTTTGATTATATAGTCTTACGTTAATAAGATAATCATTTTGCCAATTCTGTTTCATAGGGGACTTCTGACTTCAGGAGGACAAATTAAGTCAGGCCTGGGATGAATTTCTGGAAACTCGTCCTGTCATCAAGGCTCCTCTTAATGGAAGCAAGAGTATCTCTCTGTTTTATACATAATAAAAACATTAAGTAATACTCTATTCCTTCATCATGTCTTATTTATTTGTTAATGGAGATTCAGGCCTTTAATTCAAATGTTTGCGGAGTCATTTTTTTTTTTGTGGATGTACAGAAGATCAAGGAGGGGCAGGTCCTTAACCACATTGAATGCTAGACATAAATCACCAAGCAGGAGTTGAAAAGAGACAGAGTATAGGGACAGAGCTTCAAGCCTGTCTTGGTAGCCAAGGGTCTTCAGTCCAGTGACCTTTTTTTAGCTTTGGACTTCTGTGTTCTTTCCAGCTACTTGCAATATGTGCTCAGATAGAAACATGCTAAAAGGAACATTTAATCCAATAATTGGTCTAATGATGTCAGAGAATATAAGAATGATAACTTTTTTTTGATTTAGATGAGATACCTTTAGTTATTAATTGGGCTAGATAGAAGAATTTCCTAGCTACAACTGTTATGTGTTGGTCAAAGAATAGGAAGTTGTCAATGACTTTGCAAATTGTTTTTTTTTAGGCTGATGGGTCTATAATTCTTGGCATCTGAGTTGAGACCACCTTAATAAGGTCCATATCAGTAACTGTTTTCATACTCAAGAACATACTCCGTGGCTATGGTTAAGTTTAATAGTTTTATGACAAATTCAGAAAGTTATGTTTGGTCATGTTGATTAAGCAAGCAGACATATTGCTTGGGGGCCCATGGAGGTGGCACATCTAGCTTTAAAGAATGCATTTATAACATGCTCCATAACAGCCTTGGGGAAGGAAGAGACTCAGGAATTTACTGAACTTCAATGACTCTTTCTTGTGTGAAGTTAGTACTAAATTTATCTGCAAGTATATTTGTAATATCTTTAGGGATGGAGTTGGTAACACCATTATGAATTAATTCAGAGCACTAGTGAGCACTATTTTTTAATTGACTGATATAGTTAAAGAAGGATTTACGATTATGATTAGTTATTGGATAATAATTGCAGTCATGTTTTTACTAATAAAATTTGTAATACTTATTTTGATTGTTGTATTAATCTCTTTATGCAAAGGTACCATAATTAATATATCTACCTGTGATTCAAAAAATGGCTAATGAGTGCAATACATAAACCTGCTTACAACAAAGATGGCAAATCATTACTAAAGACTCCTAAAACTTAGAGACTTACTATATCAAACTGATTAAAATAAAATGAAAAGTAACATTCAATATTTTATATATCAATAATCATGTCTGTTATGACAATATCAAAAGGGAAAAGTATAGTAGTAAACTAACTTATGTATACATCACATCTTATTTGTGTAACTGCTCTAAATCGCATAATACATAAAGAACTGAGATTATTTCCATTATGTAAATAGCTTTATTTTGAAATAAATGAGAAATGCATTTTAAGGTACAAATACTATATACATTAAACTGTTTTCCAGTACTTTTCCACTGACACAACTGCATTGATGTTATACATTTTGGTGTTGGCACAGAAAAATGTTTTTTCAAGGTAAAGTGAAGTGATGCCTAACAGACTGGTACAGCAAGAGCCAGAAGTATGTACAAATCTAGACCAATCAAGACTACGTGTTAAAAGATGATGAATTAAGTTTTAAGAGACTGTCTTGTAAAAAAAGTGTGATCTTCAACTTTTGATCTTATCAATATTAATTTCATATAAATTAAGTACCCTTCTTCATGGTAGGCTAGAGGATAAATGTGTACTGCTTTCTTTTGTTAGCAGAGGTAAAGCTTAATTCCTGCTTTCCCCCTATATATACATGGTATAATACATTTTACTCTGTAAAACCTAAAAAATATCTCAGTCTGATTTATTAAGATATGGTTATATTAATGAATACCTCAACACGTGTGTGCATTTGTAAGCAGAGCACACTGGTTCACTCACAGAGATGCTACAGCAGACCAGTATGCAAATAAATAAAAGAGCAACGCAAAGTATGCAAATGGATAAAAACATTGATATGATTTACCACTGCTAATAACATTGCTTAAGAAACAGTACTGAGATTATGCTAACATCACTTTATTAACAGTAATTAGGAGTCATGTCTTGCAGTAAGAAACTGAAAAAAATCATCCCCATTTACTTACTAACAATGTGTTTTCACACATGTGAAAATGCAAGTTCTGCAGTCCTGAATTAATTGTTTACATTCATACCTCTCAACTTCTCAGTGGAAGAAATCTGGACACATTCAAAAATAATGGGTGAACAAAGGCTCAAAAATAAGGACACATTTTAAATATTGCTCATATAAACTTAGAAAGTTACTAGAATAACATGTTTTGCGTTAATATGTATTTTCTGACTGATGTGAAGTCTGAAATTCAAATATATTTCATTATTCAATTATATCAATCTGCAATAATTTGCTAGAAAAACACATTTCCTGAAGAACATACCAAAAATATGAGGCAAAGATCTGGGTATTCTATGAAAATCTGGACATTTGAGAGGCATGTTTAGATTTATCATGATAATATAATAATATTACAGGGAAAAAAATGAAGTCCTGAGGTAAAAAATTACATTTTCCAGAAAAAATAGCAAACTGTGATAACATCTGACAATATGTACCACAAAATAAATGTTGCGACAGAACTATTTAAAATAAATAACAAAGAAAGAAGTGGACAGTAAGGAAAATATGCAACCTCAAAATATATTTCATACAGCTGCACCATATATTTCTGATGCTATTTGACTTGCTGATGTGCAGTAAATCCATCAGTAATGGTTTGGAGAATGCTTTATATGCTATACACAGATCACCTCTTAGCAATTTGTAGGATACCAAGTATAGTGACAGGGTGTTTTTTACTGGTTGCTACTAAAAATTTTATCTCATAACTGAATTTTTTAGCCATGTTTCCCAATGGGAAATTTATTCTAAATAATTGATTTTTGTGAGAAAATGTTTGACAAGAGGCTAAGACTTTGTGTGCTTTGAGGGTGAGGATTAATTAAAAATGTTCACCTTGGAATTTTTTTTTTCTTGTTAACTTGTTTCACAGATTATTATTAAGCTCCATTACCCACTTGTCAGATGCCTTTTGTGGAAGACAGACAGTCAGTCCTGGGTCCCTGTGGGGAATCCCTTATAATTTATCATTTCTTGTGAGGAGAAGTTTTATTTTTCTGTTAAAATGTATTGCTGGAGAATGGGGCTAGTGAGCTTGATGGTTGTTACTAAAAATTTTACTTCAGAGCTCAACTTTTCTGTCAGGAGGTAAGACTGACTCCTCAAAGCTCCATTAACCACTTGTCAGACATGTTTTGTGACAAGGATGTGGGCCTGGATCCTAGTAACTTGATCATTTCTTTACTGAGTTGCAAGAACAGAAAAGTCATCCAGGCAATTTTGATCTGGACTCCGGCTTCTCCTTCACCCCTGCTACAAATGGGTGATTCTGCTATGGCCATCTGTTGTTTCTCAGACCACTCATTTTTTTCTCTTGTTCCCTTTGGTGCTGCTCTTCAGGAAGATGCGAATGACAGGGAGGCAGGCATTCTCAATGGTTGTACAGCTACCCTAGTCATGTATGGAAGACTCAGTTTTGCTAGCATCAGGGAAGGGACCAAGTAATACTCCTTCACTAAGCCACTGTGAGAAGCTTAATTCCCGGAGAAGAGACCATGCTGCAAGATACATTTATCTTTTTCTAAAGAAGATAAGTAGGATTGGTTGAACTTTGCTAAAGCTTTATTTAAAGCCTTTCAGTCTTTACCAGCTGAATCTTCCCATCATTTGAAAAGGAAAGATTTCCTCTCTTTCAGATTCTGATACCAAATCAGAGGATTGTGTTTTTCAAATAACACTCCACAGTATGGGGAATCTGACTCTGAGGAACATTTGCATTTTTCTGCTTTTGCCAAATGAAGGACTTGCATCAGTGGGAACAAAAGAAATACCAGAATTCCAGAAAATATATTATAAGCAACTTATAAACAAAGGTATGGCATGTGGGTCCAAAGAAGCCATTGTTCCACTGCATTGAGTATTCATCAGACCTATCACTGAGTACAGTGCCCCATTTAGTATGTACCTAACCAGGCATTTCCAACATTTGGAACATCCAGATGTTCCTCACTAAAAGAATACAGGGTGTAAGTAACATGTCCTATGCAGACCAACTCAAGGCCCTATCTGTGTATTCTGTCTCCTACAGTCTGTTGAGGGAAAAAATATGCCTGACATTCAAGGCATTGTCAGACCCCACTCTGATGGACCTCCTGCATATCTGCAAAGCAAACAGTACCAGAATTACCCCATTCTAAAGACTTAAATCTTGCCTGTGATATAAATAAGACGTGCTGGAGAGACAGGTATGTATCCCAGAGACTACTGCTTCTCTGGAACAGGCTCCCCATCCACGTGAAGCAGAGTTCTTTCCTAAACCAATTCAAATGTAACTTGGATAATTGGATGGGGAACAAAAAATTCATCCCTGGTTTGGCACCTATATCTCTAATGGACACAGGCATCCTGTAAATGGTTAATCTCCCAGGACCCTCCTTGCAAATATTTCACCTCCCAAGCCCCTGCTTACACTTATCAAGGGTACCAGAACTTGTTAAAGATTTGGGATGCATGGCTAGTCTTAAAAAGGCCCTTGTGGTCATTAGCGTAATACACACTTATGAACCTATGATTTGTAACATGAGGATTTCCCTCAACTTTCAGCTGTTCCTCCTATGCTAGTAGCCTTAGAGGATCCTTTTTTTTGCAGCTGTCATTTTTTGACAGTTAACTCTCTGCTCTCAGAAAATCTGATAAGATATATAATGGGTGCCAGTCCTAAAAATTCCTTTTTTTGAACCCTCAGTCAGATTCTGCAGTAATTACTTTCTGCCATCCTCCTTATAGCAGCTACCCTTATTCCTTCTGGCAAGCTGAGAAAAACCTTGCAAGGATGGGAAGAAAATTTATACTTTTTCTACTGTAGCCTCTTGAATAATGAATTATCAGGCTCACACAATGTCTAAGATTTTGTTAGTTTCTTTTGATAATTGACAAAGTTAATTGCTGACCTCACTTCTTCAGAGATTAAGGCACCACTGAATTCATTAGTATTGTCTATGTCTTAGGTAACCAAACACTTTCTAAAATGTGTTCATGACACTGCCAATGCTGTTTCTGGAGCAGCAGCCTGGCTTTTCAGGTGAACGCAGAGTCTCAGCCCATCTCCCAGGATAGAGTTTAAGGGATGTCTACTGGACACATCCCTCATAATGTTTTTTTTTCTTCCTCAAGACAAAGTAGAATGTTACAAGGAACAGTTTCTGATATTTTCAAACTAAATTTTGGTAGCTGCTTGGGAATATCTCAGAATTTTAGGTTTCCTGGCCTCTACTAGTCTCATTATTCCAGTATCTCAGAATTCTAGGTCTCATGGCCTCTACTAGTCTCATTATTCCAGTATCTCAGAATTCTAGGTCTCAGGGCCTCTGCTTGTCTCATTATTCCAACATCTCAGAATTCTAGGTCTCAGGACCTCTACTTGTCTCATTATTCCAACATCTCAGAATTCTAGGTCTCATGGCCTCTACTAGTCTCATTATTCCAATATCTCAGAATTCTAGGTTTCATGGCCTCTACTTGTCTCATTATTCCAATATCTCAGAATTCTAGGTCTCATGGCCTCTACTTGTCTCATTATTCTAACATCTCAGAATTCTAGGTCTCATGGCCTCTATTAGTCTCATTATTCCAGTATATCAGAATTCTAGGTTTCATGGCCTCTACTTGTCTCATTATTCCAATATCTCAGAATTCTAGGTTTCATGGCCTCTACTTGTCTCATTATTCCAATATCTCAGAATTCTAGGTCTCGTGACCTCTACTAGTCTCATTATTCCAACATCTCAGAATTCTAGGTCTCATGGTCTCTTAGTCTCATTATTCATTTGGCCAGACTTCACATGAGGAATATTCAGTGGTTTGTTAAATCAGTTTGGACCCAACAAGCACCCCTTCCATTTCAAATTTCAGTGCTGGAGTTTGTGAAAAAAAAGAGTTACACTGGTAGGTGAATCAGTTGGCTCTCAACCCAGGTCTCAGTTTTTCTTTCCAGGGCTTACTCAGTCTGTAACCACAGATGCATCAGACTTAGCTTGTGGAGCTGTGTTGGGGGGGGGGGGTGAAAGCCCAGGGCTTCTGGAACAAGTGATTCAAATTAAAGTACAAAATAATCCAAGAAACCTCTCTAAACCACCTTTGGACTCCAGGCCTCCTACTACTAATCACAATACAATCAAAACCACAATGATGTGGTACATAAGCAAACAACAGGGAACCTTCTTTGCAGACTAGTAGTGGTAGTCTGGGAACTGGAGATTCAATTTATTTGTCCCTCCAGGCTACCTACATTTCATCAGAGTAAAACATATCTCAGACAAGCTGAGCAGGACCAAGACAGATCCTCTTCAATGGAAGTTGTAACAGAGGATCTTCTAAGAGCTAATCTGTATGTGGGGAACTCCAAAAGTAGATCTGTTTGTCTCCAGCCATAACAGACAGTTAAAGAAATTCTGCCCCAGGACCCCTTACATATTGCCCTGGAAGACAGATACATTTCATTCTCATGGTCAGGAATGTTCCTATATGCATTTCCACCCTTTTTTCTGATAATTAGAGTTCTTTTAAAGGTGCATAAGGACTCTCCAATTAAAATTGTAGTGCCCCCTTTTGAGCCAGACATCAATGGTTCTCACTTCTTTTGAAAATGGTCAAGGATCATTATCAAAAGTTTCCTCACAGAATGAACTTAATCAAACAGGGGTTGTTTGATAACACCCCAACCTTCAGCTTTTTTAACGGACTGCCTGAATGAAGTTAAGTACCTTTCAGGCATCTTTTTCCTGAGGACGTGCAGTCGATATTAAAGGAGGCAAAAAAAATTGCTACTAGAAAATGATATATGAGAAGTGTAAAAGATTTTCTGTTTGGTGCCATGACAAGAACCAGGACACTTTTAGGCTTAGATTCCTTAGATCTGCAGTATTTCTGTGAGTGATTATCTTCTGGCCTTTCTTACTTTTCTATCAATATTCACCTTTAGGTCACCTCTGTTTGTTTGCCACAGATTACCCTCTTTCTACCCTTATTCAAGTGAAACCATTTTTGAAAGAAGTTTTACATATTTGTCCACCTAGAAGGCAGGAGACTCCTTTTTGGGATTTTATTTTTTGAACTGGAAAAAAATACATTGTTTCCTTTTGAACTTATTCACCAAGTTATTTGAAGTTCTTGTTTGAGAAACAATGTTACTCATTACTCTGACTTCTTCAAGATAAGTATCTGAGCTACAAGATCTTATAGTAAGTCATTCCTGTGTCATCATTCATAGAGTTGACAGAGACATGGCAACATTAAGAACAAATCCTTTCGTTATACCTAAGTTTGTTTCAGAGTTTACACTGCGCCAGGCAATTTATCTCTGTATTCTTCCAACAACAAAAATATGAGGGAGAAATAATTTTATGCACTCTAGATGTTAATGTACAGCTCAGATACTACACATGACAGGACAAAAAAGCCTTCAGGACTTTTGATCAACTGTTTATTTCCTATGAAGGTAAGAAAAAGGGTCAATCAGTGTCAAAACAGACAACGATTGTCCCATGCTATCGCTTTTTGTTATTCTCATCATAACAAGACACTTCCAGATGAAGTCAGTGCCCACTATACCAGGGCTCTGGCTATTTCTGTGGCTTTTCAGAAAGGACAAGACTAAAAAAATATACTATCCGCAGCAACTTCGCCATCTGTAAACACCTTTACCAAGCACTAAAAACTAGTTTTCTTCTTTAGGTCCAGAGCAAGTTTTGCTAGGAGTATTCTCCAGAGACTCGTTCACTCTGACCTTTCTTCTACCTTTCTGTTATACTAAGCTCTGATATTCATCCCATATAGCTTAGGCTACTGCAACAGTGATCTACTGAGAGATACAGATAGATAAAGTACAGCTGTGTAAGAACATTTATTGTCATTGTAAAAGCCACACTCTCCCTCCACCTCCTCCCCCCTCTTTTTTTTATTGCTATTTTTATTCCAGAGTGTGGGATGTTTATTATTACTGTTCCTATCTGGAAATATAGGTCTCAACCTCTTAAGAGGCCAGTGTAGGAACACAGACCATAGCCACAAGTGACTAACAGTCAAAATGTGGAATACCCCATTTTCACCCTGCTCAAACATATAACATTTCCATGGGGCCTAGGTGAAATGGGCTTTCTGACAAAATCATTAAGATGAAGTTTATATCGGCCAAGAGTGAATACTGCACATTTGTAAAATTCAATAAAAACACACACTTGTGCTTTCTTTTAAGGCTTATTCCATACTCAAGTTTGGGTCTAATGTAACTAACAATAATTTCAATTTTCTGATTTCCAAGACTTTATAAACCTTTTTCTACAACCTATAGTTGTATAACTATCATTAACCAATTGGTTGATATGATTAGAAAAACAAAACTAAAAGCTGGAACTACCCATACACCCATGTCCTCAAATGAATCTACATTTGCAATCAGTCTGCTGCATTAAATATTCACCTTTCCATCAATATTTTCCAAATTTCCTGTGCTTAGTTTTTGTGTATTTATCAGCATATTATTCTCATGTTTCTTTTACATACATGCCCTATCTGTAACACATGTAACCAGTTTTCCTATTTTCAAGTCATGAGCATACAGACTGTAGAACTGAAAGACACTCACTACATAAACAAGTATGGCCCTAAGACAGAGCCCTATCTGACACCCTGACTGTAACCCAGATTTTCACCTGTCTAATTGCTGCATGATATTTGCCATTATTCGGCATGTCCTACTTGTAAGCCCTGCAGCTATCCATCTTATCAAGATAGATGAATACCTGTTATAATTTATTGGTCAGTGTTTTGTGTATAACCCTATCAAAAGCTGAGGTCTATATAATTTACATCACAGAACAATGTTTTCATTTATAGCTGTAAATATATTGTTGGAGAAAATCATGTTACAAGTGGTTATAGGGTCTATATTAGAACATCAAAGTTTCAGAACTTCGAATGTTCTAATATCGACCCCTAATAAGTGAAAGCTGAAAACAGCGAAGTTTCAGAAAACCAAATTCTTTCCTAGAGAAAGAATTCAGTTGTCCGTTCCTGTCGCTTCACTATTTTCAGCACTGTGGTGGAAAGTTACCGGTTGGGTTCAGGTAAGTGTGCGATTGCGTGGACGTGAGGGTTAGGGCGGGTTAGGTGAGTTAGGGTTAGGGCGCGGGTCAGATAAGTGTGCGAATATGTGGACGTGAGGGTTAGAGTGGAGTAGGTGAGTTAGGGTTAGGGTGCGGGTGAGGTGTGTGTGTGTGTGATAGTGACGGACCTTAGGGTTAGGGTTTGGGTTAAGGTAAGTGGGTAGATGGTGTATGTACAGTTTAGTGTAGGGTTAGATGTAAGATTTTAGGTGTATGTGTGTGGATTGCTGTTTGTTTGGTGTGTTAGTGTTGTGTGTATGTGTTTTGGAACAGCAATTCTTTTCCCTAGGAAAAAATTCACTGTTCTGAATTTTCGATGTTATCAGTTTTCGGTTACTAGGGGTCGATATTAGAACATTTGAAGTTCTGAAACTTTGATGTTCTAATATAGACCCGTGGTTATACATCTATTTTCAACATGTACATGCTGATATACATACATACAAATATTTCAAGCATGGGCATTAATGCCCTTCTAGCTTGCCAATGTACCAAAACACTTGTTCCCATAATATGTGTCCAGGCTGTTCTTAAAATATCTAAACTAGTACTTGCTTTAATGTAATTTGGTTGTCTGTTCCATGCATCAGCTGCTCTCTCAGAGAACCAATTAGTATACTTCTCATTCCTATAGAATCTTCTACATAGGTTGTCTGATGACTCTCTACTATGTTTTGATAATCCCAAACATTCCCAGAGGTAGTTGTCTCTAAATGCCCTATATACCTGAATAAGATCTCCTCTTAGCTATCTATAAGAGACACTGCACAAGTACAGATATTTTAGCCTTTTATAATAACTTAACTTTTTCTCATCCATGGATGGTCTTGGTATATTTCTGCTGTACCCTTTCCAGTTTACTCATGCTTGTTTTCTTATAAGATTTCCATGTTATTCCATACTCAAGCTTGGGTCTAATGCAACTAACAAACAATGACTTCATAAATTACGATTTCCTAGACTTTATAAATATTTTTATACAATCTATAGTTCTATAACTATCATTAACCAATTGGTTGATATGATAAGGAAAAACTCATAGCTGGATTTACCCCTATACCCAGGTCCTTAAATGAGTCTACACTTTCAATCACTGTGTGCTGTATTAAATATTCATACATCTCATATGCTTAGTTTTTAATGTATTTATCAGCATATTATTCTCATGTGCCCAAATGGTCAATTTAGTCAAGTTATTTTGCAGACATGCCTTATCTGTAACACATGTAATCAGTTAACCCAATTTCAGGTCATCTGCATATAGACTGTATAATACCTCAGATGAAAAAGTTAGGTCTGAAAGATACACTCTAAACAGGTAAGGGTGTAGAACAGAGCCCTGTGGGACACTCTGACCATAACCAATAATTTCACCTGTCCAGTTGCTGCATGATACTTGCCATGTCCTATTTGTAAGCTATGTAGCTATCCATCTTATCAACAGTACATCAATACCTAGTTGCTCTAATTCATTGATCAGTGTGTTGTGTCTGACCTTGTCAAATGCTGAAATTAAATCAATATAAATTACATCACAGCAAAATTTTTCATTCATAGCTGTTATTATATTGTTATAGAACATCATGTCACAGGTGGTAATACATCTATTTTCAACATATGCATGCTGATATATAGTTTTAAGTCCCATCTTATTCAATTCTGACAATAACTTATCCAATATTACCTTCTCCATTATTTTTCCAAAATATGAAAGTAGACTTAAGGGTCTATATGACTCTGGGTTTTTCCTACTCCCCTTTCCCTTAAAGACACGTTCAATAAGCACTTCTCCAATCTTAAGGAATCTCCCCATATTTATATAACCTAGTGAATAATAGATATAATGGTCCTGTAAATTCTTGCTGAAGTGTTCTCAGGTCATTATTACTAATTATGTCCCCTCCCTGTGCTTTGTTTGGATCCAGTTTGCTCAGTTCTTTTTCAATATAATCTAATTTGATTCCAGTATTTGAGTTTACCTGGATGTCACGAGGGCAACTTACCACCCCCTTTGTGGAGCCAAACTATTTTGCGTAAGATTTTGTAAATATATTTATAATCTGTTGTATCTGAGAATACATTTTAGAATCTGCACACAGTTTATCAATTTGTATGTCTTTACTCCTTTCACATCTTATGTATCTATAAAAAGGTTTGGGAGGATGACCTAATGGTTAAGGTGTTTGCCTTACAAACACAAGGTACAGGGTTTGAATCCCACAGGGGATAATTGGCTAGGCTTAAAATGGCTCACAAGGGCAGTTAGCCTAGTACTAACCTATGAATCTATTATGCTCTATATAAACTTTCTTCAAAATTTTCTTGATCTTGTTTCACACTATGCTTAATTTGTTTGTCCAGCTTGTTTATTTTTTCAAAATTGTAGTTCAACCTCTCTTCCATTTCTTATATTTTTTGTCTCTTACCTTAATCAGGTATCTTGTTCTTATGGAAATATATCCCCCTGATGCTGTATCCCTAGATCCTGATGTTAAACATTTTTATTTTTTTATTTTTTTGCACTCAAACAATTTCTCTTTCAAAACTTTCCACTTTCCATCTACAGTTTTTCCACTGAACACATCACTCCAGTTAGTTTTACAAAGTGACTGTTTTGCTTCCATTCCATATAATCTGTAATTAACCTTCTGTGCATTCCTTTAGATTTAAATTTGGCAGAACTATCTAGCAACAAATTAACCTTTATAACCCCATGATAGCTGCATATCAATGGTGATAAAACTTGACTTGAAGTAACAGTAATTTCTTTAGGAACACAAACAATATCTAGTATGTTCCATTCCCTGGTAGTTTTTTTTTTCCAATCTGAAGCAATTACTGTTCCTGAATATACGTTGTGAATAATTTCCTTACTAATGTAATTGAATCAATATTATTCCCATCTGTTTCTGGTAAATTTAAGTCCCCAGCTAATATTCTTCCTGCTTGTGTTTCATGAAAGAAATGTATAAATTCCTCTAGGTCATCTGTACTTGACTTTGGTGGTCGATATCCTCCAACAATTGTCGTATGTTTCAGTATTGTCTTTATCATCACAGTTACATATTCTATAGCATTGGTGTTATCATTGAACATGTAATAAGCACAGGTCTCATAAAAAGAAGTTATGTACTCACCATAACGTTCCATGTTGGTAGTCCATCTCACCCTTCATTTTTACATATGGGTTCGGAGCCGATCCTCAGCTCCGACTCGGACGATTTTCAAGTAGGAAGACTTCGGGTTGGCTCGTGGCTAAGCAGGTATCCCATGGTGCACCAGTGTAATCCCCAGATCTTGTTTGCTGCTCACTAGAAATAGAAAGAAACCCCTAACCAACAAACCAATACTAAAGGGTCACCAACCAAGAAATTTACAGTATTACCTCCAGATCTTCCAGGATGGGGGCAGGAGGGCGGGTTGGTAAAATGAAGGGTGAGATGGACTACCAACATGGAATGTTATGGTGAGTACATAACTTATTTATGTTAGGTAGTCCAATGTCACCTTCATTTTTACATATGGGACAGCGTCTCTAGCACCTTATTCTTGGGTGGCTCATTGGAAGATACTCCTGAGCACCGTGGAGCCAAAGGATGCTCTACCCCTAGAAGCCAAATCCAACTTATAATGAGTAATGAAGGTGTGAGGGGTAGCCCACGTAGTTGCTGCACAGATATGATCAATTGGTACCCTGGCTTGAAAGGCTGCAGAGGTAAACAGAGACCTGGTAGAGTGAGCCTTGATCCTGTGGGGTAAAGGTCTGCCCTCTGAACTGTAGATGAAAGCTATGCAACTTGAAATCCAGTTAGACAATGTCACCTTAGAAACTGGTAAGCCCAATCTGGAATCAGAAAAGGAAACGAACAACTGGTCTGACTTCCGAAATTCTTTGGTCCGTTGCAAATAAAAATGTAGCTGTCTGTGAACATCCAGCTGGTGGAAATGATATTGAGCTGCATTGCTATGATTGGGAAAGAAAACTGGAAGCTCAATGGACTGGTTCAATGTGGCAGAAGAACAAACTTTGGGAACAAACGACGGATTGGTACATAAAGAAACCCTGTCTTTATGAAAGACCAAATAAGGTGGCTTAATAGACAGGGCATGTAGCTCAGAAACATGTCTGGCTGATCAAATAAAATACGTGCAAACAACTAAAAAACAAAAGTGCGAAACGGTATGATACAACAAGACACTGACTGTTTATTGAACGTTAGCGCTTTCGGAAGAGTTATTACCCAACCTTCTTCAGACAAACAGTTACTTATTTGTTCCTCTCATTATAGAGTTGAGTAAGGTTGTTACAAATATTGCATAAAAGTGAAAAATACTCCTCCCTTAAACAATACAAACATGACGATTAACAGAAAAAAACAAGACATGGGGGGAGCAGAGAAATACAAGAAAGGCTGTTCTAAAATTAAAAGAAAACTGGAAACAGCTGACCTGTGTGTCAACTGAAGTAAAGCAGCAAACAATCTAAGTGCTACTATGTAGAAAATATTTAATTCTGAAAAGATTAATGATTTTTACACAACAGTAGCCTGCAGACAGTGTTTGGTGAACATACAACAAAAAATACAGCTAGATATCTCATTTAGCAGAGCACTGAATATAAAATGAGAGGGGTTCCTGTCAAGTCAAATCAGCTTTCAAAAAAGCAACATTCCACGGAATGGTCTAATTTATTTCACTTTACCATGAGAAAAGTCTGAATGCAGAAACCCTAAAGCTGATGATCAGAGCACATTTTACAAGAGCTAAGGCACCCTCAGTGGCTGTAACTATACACATATTGCTACAGAAAATTTGAGAACTGCTATGTTAAAGACGGTCTATACTACTGTTAAAGATAATGCTCAATGTTCATTTCAAAGTTTGATATTATCACTGCAATACTGTGACGTCAGTTCTCAAATGGATAGCTCACAATCTCTACAGGACCTTGTACAGTTAGCAGTTATCACCTTTTAAAACTATAGAATCATGCGTCCATAACTGAATATTACACACTTGTCATAACACTTCAAGAGTAGACATACCTCTTATCATTACACCATGTGTGAGAAGAGTCAGTGCTAGGAGTGACTTTCTCCTTGACAGAACAGAAACTCTCAGCAAAGGGGAAAAAAAAACAGCACTATTTGTCTGAAGAAGGTTGGGTAATAACTCTTCCGAAAGCGCTAACGTTCAATAGCAGTCCGTGTCTAGTTGTATCATACCGTTTCGCACTTTTGTTTTTTACATGTCTGGCTGATGTAATAGCTACTAAGAACACAGTCTTCCAAGACAAATACTTTAAGGAAGCTGAATAAGATGGTTCAAAGGGAGGGGATGTTAGTTTGGACAACACAAAATTTAAGTCCCAAGAAGCCACAGTTACTGTAATGGTGGTCTCAGTAAAGTGGCTCCTTTCAAGAAAGTTTTGCATAGCTTATGAGACATAAGGTTGACATTTGGAGATCCCGAATAAAAATGTGAGATAGCCACCAATTGTACTTTGATGGCGGCTGCGGCAGATCCCTGCTGAAAAAGCTATGAAAGGAATTCCAGAATCACAGGAATGGGAGCGGTGTAAGGATCCACTTTCATTTTCTGTGCCCAAATAGAAAACCTTTTCCATTTACTGTCATACAGCCTTCTGGTTGATGGTTTATGCAAGGATAAAAGAATATGGGACACTAATGACGAAAGATCATGAAGCCTGACTAGAGATGGAACTGTAGCAGCCAAGCTGTCAGTTTGAGGGTGTGGAGAGAGGGGTGTAGCGAACCTGACATGTGGGTCAATAGATCTGGAACTGGGTCCAGGATCCAAGGATCATCCAGGAGAAGAGGCTCGAAGAAGGGGAACCAGACCTGACGAGGCCAGTAAGGAGCAATAAGGATTAACTTGCTTCCCAGTTGGTTGGCTTTCTGTATCACTTTGGGGAAAAGAGGAAATGGAGAAAAGGCATAGAGAAGTCCCGTGGGCCAATCGTGGACCAGAGCATCTCTGGGTGCTTCCCCCAGAGGGGGAATTAGGGAAATGTAACTGCTGCACTTGGCATTGACTGGACTGGCGAAAAGGTTGCAGCAAGGTTGTCCCCATTTTCGGAAAATCTGTTCCACTATTTCCCGTTTCAGAGAACACTCATGGGGCAGCAAGATTGCACGGCTCAGCTTGTCGGCTATCACGTTGGTTGTCCCCAGAATGTGCATTTCCACCAGAAAGCGCTAGGAAGAAATCTCCCATTCCCAAACTCGCATGGCCTCTCAACAGAGTGGGTAAGATCTGGTACCACCCTGTTTGTTGATATACCACACAACCGACATGTTGTCTGATTGTATCACAATCATCCCTGGAGGAAGATGGTCCTGAAGTGCTTGCAATGCCAGAAGCACCGCTCTCATCTCCAGAATGTTGATATGCAGATGAGCCTCGTGTTCTTGCCATGTGCCGTGGACAGTCCTGCCAAGATAATGCCCCCCAACTGACCTGGGAGGCATCCGTGGTCACAGTGGCAATGAGTTGGGTAGGCACAAAGGGAGCTCCCGTGAACAAGTTTTTGGGGGCTATCCACCAATGAAGGTCCTTTTTGCATGATTCCATCAGCAGAATAGGGTGATTCAGCAGTAGATATTGGAACGACCACTGGGAGAACAGGAGCCATTAAAGGATTCTCATGTGCAACCTGGCTAAAGGTATTAACAGAATGGTTGAGGTCATCAATCCAAGAAGTTGAAGAATCCGTTTTGCTTTGACCTTCTGAAGTGGAAAAAGATGCTGAACTTATAAGATGAGGTTTTGTGCTCTTTCGGCGGGAAGACGAACTGTCATATCCACTGTGTCTATCTCTGCGCCTATAAAATTCAGAGTGCGAAGGCAGTAATGCAGATTTTTTCCCAGTTTATGGAGATCCCTAGTTGAGCACAAAGCTGGATGGTGGCATCCCTGTTTTGGAGAAGTAGATGCCTGGTGGGGGCGGTCAGGAGCCAGTCGTCCAAATACGGAAACACCTGGAATCCCTGACATCTCAGGTGAGCTGTCACTACTGCCATGCATTTGGTGAACACCCTGGGGGCTGTGGTGAGACCAAAGGGCAGAGCACGAAACTGATAATGACTGGCTCCTAGCCAGAAGCACAAATACCTCCTTGATGCCTTGTCCATTTTTATATGGTAGTAGGCGTCTTGGAGATCCAGTGAGCACATCCAATAGTCTTTCCCTAACAGCGGGAGTATCGACTGCAGTGTGTTACCATCCAAAACTTGTCCTTTTTCATGGATATGTTTAATCTGCTGAGGTCCAATATTGGCCTCCAGTCTCCAGTTCATTCTTCAACTAAAAAGAACCTGGAGTAAGTTCCGGATCCTGTCTGATCTGCTGGGATGGGCTGGATGACTCTTTTTGAGAGCAGCTTGTTGATCTCCACAGTTACCTGATCCCTGTGATTGGGTGGAACATCTGGGATCTTCGTGGGAACAAACGGTGGAAGGGAAAACGGTATGATATAGCCTCTGGTAACAACTCTTTGTACCCACTTGTCTTGGGTTATTTTTAGCCAGGCTTCTGAATACAAAGAGATGCGACCCCCGACTGGCCCCAGAGAAACGCAGTTGGGCCCCACATCAGGAGCGCTGATAAGGCCGCCCTCGAAAGGAACCATGGCCTTGCTGGTATTGCGGACCACCCCTGCCTCTAGGGCAATGTCTACCATTTCCTCCTCTTCTGCCTCTGAAGGAGGATTCACTCTGTGTGTCCGGAAAGGCCCTGTGGGACTTTTTGAACCACATCTTACCTCCCCTTTGACCTTTGGGGTATGGTCGAGAGGAGATGGTAAAACGGACTCCCACGGCAGAGAGAGTCTTTCCTTCCTGTTCACACTGAGTGAGTGTTTCTTTCACCTTGGAACCAAACAAGGAGGAACCATCAAATGGGGCATTGGTGAAGGTGGACTTAAAAGGCTCCGCAAAGTTACACAAGTGCATCCAGGAGTGGCACCTAAGGGCAACTCCTGAACCCGCTGCTCTACTCGCTTTATCAGCTGCATGAGAGATAAGCCGCATGGAGGAGTTAACTACCGAATTTAGAGTGGACAACTGAGCAGAGATCCTATCAGGGACTCTCTCAGGACAAGCACCTTGTATGGAATCTCCTAACTCCTTGAGGAGATCCTTTTGCAACCTCGTGAAATGGGTAAGATAGTTCAGAGATCGAAATGTAAAAGTCGCTGAACTAAATACATGCTTCCCAAATCTGTCCATCTGTTGAGACTCCTTGTCTGGCTTATGAACAGAGGAAGAAATCTCCACCAACTCCTTCTTCGTGGCTGCCGCCACCACCATGGCATCTGTGGGAACACCCTTAGACAAGAATTCTTTTCCAGGAGGGGCAGACAGGAACTTATTTGGTCTTCTGGAGACTGGCTCCACGGCATTGGGAGTATTCCACACCTACCAACTAACCAGATTCATTAGCTCGTCGAAAGGTGGAGACAACCAAGAGGCAGAGGGTTGAGACCCGAAAGCCTTCAGGTACACCAACTCTTCATCAGAAGGGTTGACAGTGGGCCAGTTGCACCTCTGTTTAAGGATCTCTAGAATATCCACAAAGGCGACATCATCAGAGGATGACTTGGGGGACACCTCCGATTCATTGAGGTCAGTGTCCGATATCAGAGACTCATCCTGGGAGTCAATATGCTTCCTCTTGCATACTCTCTTCCGAGGGGGCTCCTCGAAAGGACCTTCTGGGGAGGCCCTGGATGAGTGAGGGCCACCAGCCGGTGGCTCCTGAGGCTGTGGGTCTCTGCTGTCTCCAGAGAGAGTAGGTACTGAGACCGAAGTGGGAGCCCTGGGGGGAAGAGTGCTTGTACCACTGGCAAGGGCTGTCGATTGTGACAGCACACTCCTCATCACCTCAAAAGCAGACCTCTCTGGCTCTGAAGACCCCCCCCCCGTTCCGAAGAGACAAAGGACGGTGCCGGAGCCTGAGCCATCGGCTCCGAGATAGATGCAGGGTCTGAGCTCACACTGACGGAAGCACCGAGAGGAAGGCTCAGAACCAACGAAGATAGATTCAAACCCTCCTCCTCGGTGCCGACAGAAGAGCTTCATCCCTGGACACGACGGACGGAGCCGAGCATGTCGGAGCCGAACTCGGATCCAATGCAACAGCAAGGGGAGCCAGAACCAAGGGTTCCGCTGTTGGTAACAAGCACTCTGGCTCCAAAAATCCAACATGGCTCAGAGGAGGAATAACGGATGAAGACAAGACTGGTTCAAGTGGCTCCGGAGCCGATTGGGTCTGAGCCAACAAAAATTTAGGCAGGGCAGACGACTTCAGGAGTCTCAGTACTTCTCCACATCTTCTTCTGAAAGACTCCTGGAAGATCTAGAAGATAAAGTTGGGGATCTCGACCTAGCAGACACTGGAGATTTGACCATCAAGGAGAACGGTAGGGACTCTACAGACCGGCTCCGAGAAGCAGAGTCAACTATTTCTAAGGGTTCAGCAGTCGGCATGAAGCACCTGTGACCGACTCTGAAACTATGGTGCTCTCCTTCAGCTCCGAAGACTGAGGAGTCGAGGAGGCAGATTTTGTTAATTTGGCAGGCGGTTCTGAAACACCAGCTGGTGCCAGAGAGGGTCTTTTTTTACCTTTTGATTTTGAGTCAGATCTTGACTTTGAAGACTTAGATGAAGAAGCCGAAGAACCAGATAAAACTTCCACGAAGGTTGGCTTCAGAAGACCCCTAAGTATCAGTTTGTTCTTTCTCTCCTGCAACACTCTAAGAGAGAAAGCATGACAGAACAAACATGATTCTTGCAAATGGATGGTTCCCAAGCAGTAGACACAGCTACTGCGGCCATCCATCAAAGACATTTTCTGGGAGCACTTCATACATTTTTTAAACCCAGAGGGTTTGTGCTCCTTGCTATCCTTAGACATTGCAACACACAAGCAACCAGAGGAGAAAAGAGAAAGAGAATGACTGAGGACTAGGTCCTCTAACTAAAATGGGCCTAGCCCTGCAGAAGAATTACACGAGGACTAGGTCCTCTAAGTTAAATGGGCCTAGCCTGATGTAAGAAAAAAACTAGGTCTTTCACTAAACAACAGACAGATATTCAGTCACACAGGAAATATTTTCAAATAAAAATACAGTGGAGTAGAATAATTCAAACAGACCAAGTATACCACAAAACACGCACACACCCACACACACACACACACACGCTCAAAAGGTAGGAGAAAAATTTGCAACTGTAAAGTGATTAAGACTTTAGCGAGTCCCCGCTAAAGACCACTAGTCAACAATAATCGATTGACAGGAAAGTAATCAATAGGAGCCCCTACTGATTAAGAACGGCAAAACCGCCAAAACTAACTATCTAGACAATAAATCGCAACTGCGCCTAACTACTGATACACAGGAGACTACTACTACTGGTCACACAAGACCACAAGGCAATTAAGGTAAACCCTATATGTATACTTTCCAGTAAATAACAGGAAAATGGCAAAACCGCCAAAACTAATGATTTAGGCAAAAAGCACAACTGCGCCTAACTACTGGTACACAGGATACTACTACTGCAGTCACACAAGACAATTAAGATAAAGCCCTATATATCGGATTGGCTCCAAACCCATATGTAAAAATGAATGTGAGATTGGACTGCCTAACATCTATCTTTAATCCCTATCTTAACACCTTCACCTGATTTTTTGTTAGAATGTCTGTTACAGTAAAAACATTTATACCCTGACAGAACTGGTTTCCAGTCATTGTTCTTTAACCATGTTTCACAAACAATAACGACAGCAGTCTTGTCGGAACATAGTACATTTTCCAATAAAAAACTTTATTATTAATACTCCTAGTATTACCAACCATCAGAGATGCAGCAAACATTGCTATCTGTGAACTGTTACATTTCTGACCTGGCAAAAATCCTGCCTAGTGTGTGTCAAATATTGCAAAATATCTGCTGCAAAAATTATCTTCCCTGAGCTTGACAAATGCATATCATCCTGTCTGAACATGTGTCTGTCCAAAACTAGGCTTGGGTGTTCTACACATTTCCATTTTTAAAACAGGACATTTTTCTACAAAGGCATTTACCCAAAAAATTGTTTCATTTATGGTGACCTGACTATCCTTTCTATATGTGATTTGTGAAAAATATGTCCTAACACCAGCATAAGCTATACTATCTAAGAGGGCTGTAAGTTCCCTACTGACAGTCTGAGGGTCCTTGCAGATGAGATCATTTGTACCAACATGAATAAAAACAGATCTGTACTTCCTTACATTAAGGCATTCCAAGACTTGTCTCACATCTTCTATTTTTGCTCCTGGTAAGCATAACACTATTCAATGTTCATTATCTTCTCTGCAAATATAAGTATCAGTTCCTCTAATGATTGAATTTCCAATTACAAGAATATCTTTTCTGACCAGATCTGAAGAATCTTCAACTTCTAATACAATAATATCTGCTCTAGCAATTGTTACAAAGGAATGAGCTTCATCACCATTAGTCTTATTAATCCCACTGTTTTCATTGTGTATTAAATTTGCAAGCATACAATTCTCATCCAGATGGCTTTGTACATCCACAGCATGAGCCATGTAGTCAACATCTGTCTTTCTCTTCTTTTCTTTCTTACAGTGATGTTCTTCAATCCTTCCATGTTCAGTTTTTATTTCTTTCTTTTCAGCTAACCCTTGCCTCTTTTTTTCTATCTTCTCTTTTGGAAAAATTATGTCTTTTTCTGTAGACTGAAGGTTTTCTGATAGAAAAATGTTATCATTCCTTGTAATCTGTGTGCTTCAGAACAAAGTAGTGTCCTTTTTACTATGTATGCTCTTTACTTTACAGACTTTAATCAGTGTCTTTTTTCTTCCTTGTTATTTCTTGTGAACTTCTTCCTTTCTTTCTTTTCTTGTTTCATTCTAAACACTCCGAATCCGCTGATTACTGAATACTTGCATCCAGAATTCCAAAGTTGTCAGGGGCATCATCTTGTTTCATAGGGGGTTGAATGATCTTTACAGACAATAGACACATCATTTCCTAAATGTGTTCTATTTGCCTAACATTATTTATCTCACCAGTCCAGTCATTAATATATGAAACAACAATTCTCCAAGCCATGCCAATTGCACAAGTGCAATCATCATCAGTAAGTCTAGATTTACTACTAATAATGGTAAGCAAATCATCCAGCTTTTGACATGAGGAACACAAATCAGCAGTGTTATCAGGTGTTACCTTTAAATATGCATGGCATTTATTACACTGTACAAGATATTTGTGCTTTAGCTAATCATTAATCCCATACTCATTTAAGGAATCCATACTCAGCATTGCGTGAATAAAATATTATAAAAGAAAAGAACAATCAAAATTAGCAACCACAAAATTCAAAGAGAACTTAAATCAACTTCTATGACAAAAATCCCACAAGCAATATAGAACTAAATGTAAAGTTGCTCTGACCGCATAAGTTCTGAAAGTTAGATAAAAGCTGTAATTTCTTTACGTCACACAATAGGTTCTGCTCACTATCGCTCACAGTTGCACTTCTTTTTAATAATTAAGATCAATAAATCACAAACCAAATAGGATTGTTTAGATAAGCTCTGGATTGTCCTCTCTGCAGTTTGTGTGAATTTATAACTGACTAGGCCCCTTGGGATGGCTAGAGTTTGCCTGTCTAAAACGTAACAACCAACAGTGAAAATTAAAGGTAAAACAACAAAATATAGATCAAAGTAAATCTTTCTGTCTACAGTCTAGCCCTTCCTTCCTATAAACAGTGAAAAACAGTGAAAAAAAATAAAATATAAATTCAAATAAAGCTTCTCTTACCAGTAAACTCTACTGTAAATCACAAACCAAGATAGGATTGTTTAGATAAGCTCTGGATTCAAGTCCCAATCTTTCGAATTTTGACACTAATATATCAAAAATAACATTCTCCATTATTCCATTATTTTTGCACTCTAATCTTGGCAGTCTGAACCATACAATTTAACCATCCATACAATTATTTTGAATCTCATTCATTACCTGTAATTTTGACAGTATCTAGTACAAAGACAACCACACTACATGACCAACATACTACTGACAACAATAATTTAAAGAAGGGGGACACATGTTATAGTTCCCTTTTTCTTACACTAAAATAAAGTCCTTGTATTGATAACATTTATAAATAAATTTAAGAGACCATTTTTTGCAGACGGGCAGTGTATTTTTCACAGTCCTCTGTAAGAGCAACTGAATAACTGAGCTCAGTTTACTGGTCAAGAGACATAGAAATGGTTCAGCATTGAAATTCTCATAACGTAGGACGAGGTACATCAACATCCGGTGACGAAAGGCTGTGATGGGTTTGTTATAGGAAGCAGTTAGTGTTCAGATCCATGTGAAGGTTTAAGAAGCATTTTTCTGGATTAAGTTTTATTTCTGTGAGTGAACATCAGCGAGTTGGACAGAGTTGTAAAGCCCAAAACAAAAAGAGCAAAAAGATTTTTTCATAACCGTGAGCCAAAACACATTGAAAATGTCAAGACGGCCACGATCATCAAAGGTGAAAACACAAATGAAACAGTGACCCAAGCTCTGAAAGATATTTATGCCCTGAAGAAGCTGTATGCAGTCATGTACAAGAAGAAAAATATTACAAGACCCTTTGAAGATCAAACATCATTGGAATTCTTTTCAAAGAAGTCGGACTGCTCCTTGTTTCTGTTTGGCTCCCACAGTAAAAAAAGACATAACAACTTGGTATTTGGTAGCTTGTTTTGATTGCCATACCCTAGACATGATCGAGCTATGCATTGAGAAGTTTGTCTCTCTCCATTCCATTAAGAACAGCAAATGTCCTGAAAGAACAAAACCCATGCTCATTTTTGCTGGAGATGTATTTGAAACAGATGGTGATTACAGAAGATTGAAAAGCCTTTTTATAGATTTCTTCAGAGGCCCTACAGTTCCCAGTGTTTGTCTTGCTGGTCTGGAGTATGTCATTCACTTCACAGCATTGGATGGGAAAATCTTCATGTGAAGTTACAAGGTGTTACTGAAGAAGTCTGGATGTAGAACACCAAGAATCGAGTTAGAAGAAATGGGTCCATCCTTTGATTTTGTGCTGAGAAGGACACACCTGGCATCAGATGACTTGTATAAAAGAGCTCTCAAGCAGCCTAAAGCATTGAAGCCAAAGAAGAAGAAGAATATTTCAAAAGATACTTTTGGAGCAACATACAGCAGAATTCACATCCAGAAGCAGGACCTGAGCAAACTTAAAATCAGGAAAATGAAAGGACTAAAAAGAAGAGAAAAATTCAGATGAAACACAGAATTTTAGCCCTAAGAAGGCAAAGGTGGACTAAACAAATTAAAGTGGACATGTTGAGCTTCAGAGACAAGTGCAAGGCATTTAAGACATTCAGTCGCTGTGTTGTAGTGGCTGAGCTGGCACCTATGAGATGGCTGGATGTTACAACATCGTAAAATCTACTTGCAAAAATTTTAACTTCAGAGACTTATTTTAATATTTAAAGAGGAGAAATCTCATAACTGTTTTGAGATAGTACCTTTTATTTGATTGGTATTTCTTGTATACCTCACTTGAGAATTTAGTAATTCCTCTGCATGTTGTTGTTGTTGTGTCTTTTGGCTTATCCCGGTTAGGGGTCGCCACAGCGGAACTCCGGTCCAATAATGTTTGGTAGGGGATTTTTACGTACTGGGTTACCAGCCCTGATGCACAACCTTCAACAAAGGCACGCCCATTCACGCATGCTTCCACACAGAAGATGCTCTAGCAGAGAATCGAATGGGACACCGTCTTGCTGTGAGGCGATAACGCTACCGCAGCACCACTACCGTGGGTTTACATAAAAATGTGGCTTCCTCAAAAAAAAAAAAAAAGAAAAGAAAAAACTCTGCTAGACAGGGGTCCAGGGAAGTAAATAGTGTGGGAAGAAATAGCCAGGGAATTATTATGGCTAGGCTTGTATAGGCCCTAGGGCCGATAGCCTAGTACCAACCTAAGAACCTATAAATGTCAATTGCTGGAAACAGAAGCTATGAGTTCAAATTATTAGTCTATAAAATAAACATATTTTAACTCACTATCCCCATTTAGTGTGCAGGTTAATTTAAGGGGTACAGAACCTTGCAGGAATTCCAGACAGATTGGAATGAAATCCTGACCGCAGTTGAAATCCTAAAAAAAGTAAACTGCAGCCATGACAAATAACCTGTGGACTGCAAACTGCAAATATAAACAGGTTGCTGTAGGTAGAATTTTGCAATATACTTCATTAAAGTCTACAGATTTGTAACTGTTCCCTTGATAATATGCTTATATTTTCCCATCATTCTGGCATAACATGAGTAAAAAAAAAAAAAAAAAAAAAAAGTCTCACTCATCACTGTGAAAAATGAGCCACTTACCTTCTGTAACTGAATGAAGAAAGTAGCTGCAGCTCCGCTGTCAGTCCACAACCCCCTCAAATGCTGCACAGAATGCAGGCAGGTGTGAAGGATGAAGAAAAAGAAAAAAAAAATCAAACAGCATCACCCACACTACAACCACTATTATAATCAAGCAAAGGGTAGCTTTAAGTCTCAGCAGTGGTCAACCCTGCAACAGTACCACCACAACATGACCATCACAATTCCACTGTGTACAAAAACAAATCACAGAACTTTTGAAGTATGGGACTACAGTTCTTTCATTTTCCGGTCAATGGTGGTATCCTACATGCATGGCAGCACATCCTAAGGTCCAGCTGGTCACTTTGGTTTGCTGTAATCACCCTGGCCTATGATCAAAGAACTTTCAATTCCTGGATTGGTAGTAAATCTCAGCTCACTGCTATACCTTTTTTGAAGGTAATGCACTGGCATAGAAACTACAGAGGCACACAATTGAATAAGTTCTGTGCCTCCTAAATTGCTAGCTTTGCAATAGGAGACATTATTTGATTGGCTAATATATTGCGATGCTGATTGGCTATATTTGTGGTACATGAGACAATCAAAAAATGTAAAACTGAGCCACCACTGTTCAATGTGGAACAGTGGAAAAATGACTTCCAGCTCTGTGAAATGAGTGTTCTGCAAGATCTGGAGCACTTGGCTGGTAAGCTGGAAAGGTCTAGCCTTTGTCTTCTGAGGCAAGAAAGTTGTGAAGTTTTGGCACCCAAGCCACTGATTTTATACTGCTTTCCTCAAGATCTACAGTGATTAGGTTGTGTGGAAGCTGTCCTAAAGCTTTAGAAGGGTCTATATTACATCATCAAAGGGGCTGTTCATCAAATGCCCTTTAATCGACACATAATAATCGAAATACCAAAACCCCAAATGGCCACAGAAGTGAATTTTCTCCCAGGGGAAAAAAATCACTTGGCCAACACCAAAAAAAAAAAATTTGCAAACCCTGCGAAGTGTGGGGCTTTGCCACCCCACACCCCCAACCACCCCATAACTAAATATACCACTACAGTGGAGGAAAGGGCAAATCCCCGATGACGGACAAGTGATTTGAAAAAATTTGCTTATGTGGCCATTCGGGGTTTTGGTATTTCAATTATTATGCTCCAATGAAAGGGCATTTGATGAACAGCCCCTTCGACGATGTAATATAGACCCCTTTAAAAGATGGTCAGCTGGTCCGAACTTTGGCAGGACATCCCAAATAGCTTAGGTTACTGCAACAGTGTTCTATTTGAACATCTGCTATGGTAAGTTTACTTACACAGCTATACTTTTTCTTATTTGCACAATACCTGAGTAATGATAAGGGAACTGGTTTTGGTTCATTCAGGCAATTACTTTTGTGTTCAGCACTGCCATAAGTATAAATGAAATTGCTTTTTTTCTTCTGTCAATACAGCCAGAGTTTTTTACATTAGACGTCAAATTATCTGTACAATTGTCTGAGTGATTTATAATACCTAGTACTCGTGAGACATTTTACATTGGAAACACTTTCAGACCTTTCAGGTCCATGATTGCTGAACATTTGATTAATATTTATTGCCAAAGTGAAAGCAATTTCTTACATAGGCATATACCACAACATAAAACATTTCTTTTTTGCCTCTAGTGCAACTAATTTTGACCAACTACATTGGATTGGTCTAATTTGTTAAATTATAAAGTGAAATTGTGGATTGTCATTACCATAGGTTCATAGGTAGGTACTAGGCTATCGGCCCAAGGGCCTAAGTAAGCCTAGCCAACAAGGTTCCCTGGCTTATGCCACACAAGAAAGTTAATTTCCTGGGCCCTGTTGAGCAGAGCCACAAAAGTGATCCCTGGAGTGTATTTCCTATTTCCCACCCACTCATCAAAATTTTTCTTGAAGAGTGCTAATGAGGAACTTTGCTTGACATAGATGGGTAGCTTGTTCCAAAGTATAGGAAGCCTCTGAGACAGGAATCTATCCCTCCAGCATGTCCTGTTTATTGTGGTGACAAGGCTTAGGTCCCTAGAGCATGTAGCTCGGAGGGATTTGGATTTCTTTAGATGTAGCATATCCAACACCTCTGGGTTTAACATAGCTTTATATGTTAGGCAGAGATCTCCTCGGAGTGGTCGATATGCTACAGAGTAAAGCTGGATTTTTTTGAGATGGTCAGTGTAGGTCATCTTTTTGAGGCCAGTAATCCTCTTTGTAAGGTACTTCTGTGGCCGTTCCAGCTGCTGCAAAGTCTTTTGAGGTACATTCCAAAAGGGGTGTTGTACTCTATAATGGGTCTAATGAGTGCTGATTAGAGGGGAACAATGACCTCTTTTTTCCTGGATGAGAACCCATTTGTGAAGAGGTGTGCCACAGAAGGATTTCCTGACTACTGTGGTGATGTGATTATCAAAGGAGAGACTACTGTCCACCTGGGTCCCAAGGTCTCTTATCACACATTTGGCATTAAGTAGATTGACATTTATGTGGTAGTTCATGGGTACAAAGTTTTTACCAAAAGGGATGACAATGCACTTTTTGGCATTGAGCTTGAGGCCATGCCTCTGACACCAGGCATCTGTCTCAGTGAGGCCCTTCTGTAGGATGTCCACATCATTTGGGGACTCAACTATGGCTCCTAGTTTGCAGTAATCTGTGAACTTCGTTAGCCAGAGGCCTTCTGTGTTAGCCTGTACTTCAGAGAAATAGATATCAAACAGGAGAGGGCCCAGGACTGAACCCTGTGGTACTCCACTTGCCACTGGTTTGAAATCAGATTTGGAGTCTGCAACTTTTACAGTGTGGGTTCTGTAAGTGAGCCAGTTGGCAACCCATCTTGTGACATAGGGATTTATACCTAGTTTAGTGAGATTAGCTATAATTCTGGAATGGGTGATGGTGTTGAAAGCCTTGGCAAAGTCAAGATAGACTGTCTGAGACACCTTACCCTCATCTACAGCTTTGGTGACTTCCTCAAAGAAGTAGTTCATGTTCAGAAGGCATGATTTGCCTTTCACACACCCGAACTGGGTGGTGTCTAGAGTTTGGAGGTTACTAATGTCTTTGTTTATGAGTTACATGATGATACGTTCCATGGCCTTGCAGACCAGACTCAGGCTAATAGGGCGATAGTTCCTGGGATCAGTGGTGGCTCCCCCTTTGTGGAGTGGGATAAATGTAGCTGCGCGCAATTCAGTGGTCACAAAGCCTGATGTGAGACTATGATTGAACATGGTGCTTAGGTGGGAAGCCAGTTCGTTCTGAAGTTCATGTAAAATGCAGCCTGGGATGTTGTCCGGTCCCATGGAAGCTGTGTTTTTGGTTTTAGAGAGTGCAGCTTTTACCTGCATAGATGTTATTACAGGAGATGTTTCCTGGGGGGACATTATGGAGAAAATACACAAGGAGGATGCGGAGACAATCCTGAAGAACAGTGGTGAGATGGAAAAGAAAACATATGAAGAGAAAGTAAAACATAGCAAAAGTGGAGTAGCAGAAAAGAAGGCAGAAGAAAATGAAAAATGGAAGTATGTGGTACGAATTCAAAGTAAAGAAGACAAAGAAATAGACATATGAAGTGTGGGACAATTTAATACTTCCTTTGAGTATAAAAGCACATGAGGTAAGAGCACTTATTCTTGTTAACTAATAGACAATTTCTAACATTATATTTGAGACTGTTTTTTCAATGGAAAATTTTCTTGGAGAATATGAAGAAAGAAAGACTGTAACCCATGGAGTCTTTATGTGACAAAAACATTTACAGGGAAACAAAAAAGAAGATTCATGTGCAAATTCTAACTGAAGTAGAAAGAAAGACTGTAAAAGGACATTTGAAAGTTTTATGTAAAGAAGTACTGGACATTGCAAATGTTTATGACAAAAGGGGTTTATGGACTGGTGCCTGGGATTGTAATATTGTGTTAAAAATAGAAGAGAAAAATATTTATATACCAAGCATGATAAATGTGGAAGGAAATAGGGGTATTGTAAAATATTGGGGACAACCCAAAACATGTGTTTTTTTTTGTGGAAAACAAGGCTATTTGATAAGTAACTGTAACAAAAGAAAATGTTATATGTGTGGGGAAATTGGGCACAATACAAAAATATGATTGTAAATGTTAAAAATGTAACAAAATTGGACATTTGTGGATGTATTGCAAAAATGAAAATAACAGTAAGGAAAAATAAAGCGAAGAAAATGAACAAAGAGAAGAAATTTTAGAAGTAGTAGAAATAGAAGAAAAAATAGATGAGAAAAATAATAAAAAGGATATAGAGGAAGGTTCTGAAATAAGTGATGAAGACATAGACTGGGAGGAAGTAAAAAAAATAATTCTACTGGTAAAACAGTAAAGGCAGAAAAAAAATTTAAATGGATAAGTACAGAAGAAAAAAGAAAGGAAATGAATGAAAAAGAATGTATATAGCTATAAATTGGGGCTTGGTATAATGGTTAAGGTGTCTGACTCACAAACAAAAGGTACAGTGTTTGATTCTCACCTTTCGAAAGGAAATCAGTTAGGCTTTTACAACTGTTTGTTAAAAAAGCTGGCTTAGTAATTAGTTATGAACTTATGAAGCCATGAATCTAAGGGTAAATGAACATTTTCAAGTTATTTCTGTAAATGTGAATAGTATTAAGAAAATAGTAAGAATAATAGGAATTTTGCAGTGGTGTAATGCATGTGATGCAGATATAATTATTATCAGAAGACACAATATTTTTAACAAATGAATGAATAGAAACAAACTATGGGGAGGAAAAATAATTTGGAATTTGGGAAATGAGAGATGTTCTGGAATAGCCATATTCGGCATTAGTACAGTAAAGATATTAGATGTAACTTTAACAAAAATTGGAAGATTAACCAATGTAGATTTAAAATGGAAAGAACAAGTATATAGAATTATATGATATGCTTATACTAGCTGTAAAGAAAGGTGAAGCTTGTTTCATCAGATTTTAGACTACATAGTGATAAATATGAATATTATAATGACAGGAGACTTTAACTGTGATTTAAGAGGCAAGCTTAAAAAGAAAGGAAATTATATAAGAAAAATGTTAGAAGTTATAAGATGTGGTAATTTAGGACTTTTGGAACAAAAATTCAAGGACTTACAAAAGGGGTATGCATAGAACTGAAATAGATTATTCTATAGTATCAGAAGGTTTAGTTATAGGAGAAGTGGGGGTAATTGAAACAGGATCTTCTGATTATCTTGCAATATGGCTAGAAGTAAAAGCGTTGTCACCTCACAGCAAGACGTTGTTGCGTTCGATTCTCAGCTAGAGTGTCTTCTGTGTGGAGGCATGCATGAATGGGAGTGCCTTCGTTGAAGGTTGTGTGTCAGGGCTGGTAACTCGGCACATAAAAATCCACTACCAAACATTAGCGGACCGGAGTTCAGCTATGGCGACCCCTAACCGGGATAAGCCGAAAGACTCAACAACAACATGGCTAGAAGTAAAAGAAAACAAGGAGTATATAAAAATAGACAAAGTAATAAAAAGGATAAATGAGAAACCATGGAATGAAGAAGGAAAGAGATTAGTAATACAGTTATGGAAAGATCATATTATTATGAGAATATTTTATAAAAATTGGCCGAAATTGTAGATGTTATTTAAGGAAAATACTAAAATGGTCTTTACAGTGGCAATATGATGTGAGAAAAGAAGAGAAAGAATAATATGAAAGAACATATAATGATGCTTTAGAACATAATGACAGAAGGTACTTTGACAAAGAAAAAGAATTATATGAAAGAAATCAAGAAAAAAATACAATAATTGTTATATAAGCAAATATATTTTTACAAAGAAAAAGAGAAGTATCAAGTTACTTAAGCAGGTTAATAAAGGAAGATGGCAGTGAAGTGAGAGAAATAAAAAATGTAAAAGGAGTAATGGAATAGAAAGAACTCGGGAAAAGAGTATGAATAGTATAGTACAATATGTGCAAGAAATGTTTAATGAAAAAAGAAGGTAGTGAAAAAGAAACACGGAAAGCAATAAAGTTAGTAGAAAAAGAAATTAATTGGAAAAGGCAATTTCTTTAAATAAGCTAGATAAGTATTATGACAAGTAAATACAGATCTGGCTGCAGGCCCAGGTGGAATAGGGTATGAAATGTATAAAAATTTAAGGGATTGGCAAAAAAAAATTTTTTTAAGATTTTGAATGAATGGTTAAATAAAGATTTTATGTATAAAGAAGTATGTAGTGGAATACTTAAATTCATGTGGAAGAAGGAAGATAGAAGAGAATTAAAAAAATGGAGACCAATTGTATTGAATAATAATGATTATAAGATCTTTATGAAAATGATACAAAAGAGATTTGAAACTAAAATGGAAAACATTATGGAAGATAGCATATATGTAGTATAAAGGGGAAGTGTTGTCAGGAATTATTAATGATAGAAAAAGTGTGGATGATAATATGAACAGAAAAGAAGAAGTGAAAAAATCATGATAGGAAATCTTAATAAACCATTTGACACAAACGGACGTGAAATCTTATGGGTAATAATGAAAGAATATAAGTGAGAAAGTTAGGAAAAGGCAGTGTATATTAATAATAAAGTAAAAATACTTGTAAATGTCTGGTTAAGTCAAGAGGTACATATGACGAGTGGTGTAGGACAGGGATGGGATGTCTAATGAGTTGTATACTCTTTGCATTAGTTGTGAATGTGATAGCATGTGAAATAAATTACAACATGAAGGAGGCAGGTATGTAACACCTGAAGGGTTAAGAATTCCAGTTATGTTAACATATTCAGATGACATTATAATAATTGCAAAAAAAATTGGATGAAAGACGTAATTATTTACACAAATTAGTGTTTAGAGATGATAGAGATAGCTTTCAATAAAGAAAAAAGTAAAGGTATAGGTGATATAGTAAAGATTGGTGGTATATATTTCACAATTAATTAAATTTATGTATTAAGTGTAAAATTTGGGAATAAAATGCAAGTAGAATTCAATGGAAAAAAACAATAGTAGAAGTAAAGCAATCATGTCCTTTCTGGAGAACATATAAATTATTATTCAGGAAAAAAAGGCTTATTTGAAAAATTCAGTACTGCTGGGAAACATAACATACTGAGCAAGTGTATTTATATTGCTAACAACATTTGAAAAGGAATTATTGAAGATATATATATATTTTCATTTATATGGGGTTCCAGATTAAACCCAGTTAAAAGAGGAGTTTGTATGTAAACAAAGAAGAAGGAGGGGTGGGATTAATTAACCCAGTGGTATATGCTGCTTCATTAAATTTGTACAAAGTGTTAAAGTGGATAAATGAAAAAGATGAAAGATTAGTAGTAAAACTGTATGAATATAAAAATGATAAATGTTGGGGTATGGTAAAAAAGTAAAAGAGGAAAAAGAGTTTATAAATGAAGAAATAAAATGTTACCAAGAAAAAATAGTTTTGTGGAAAATACAAGTTGATGATCTAGAAAAAGATACAAAAGTATGGTTTAAGAATGTAATAATAAACCATTACTGTGTAAACCCATGGGAGAATCTAACAGATGAAAACATTAAAGCTATAAAAGTAAGAAGCAAATAGTGTAATCAAAAAGTAGAATGTCAAGATTTTTGGGGGAGACTGGTAATAGATAAATTATCAGTAAAAGGAAACATGCCATATAAAAAAGAAAAGTGATAGAATATGCTTACATTGCCAAGAAGAACAAACCATGGAACAAGTGTTTTGAAATTTAAAAGAGTAAAAATGTTATGGGGAAACTATGTAAATAAGATTTTTTGAAGATAAAAAAGAAATGGATAAAATAAATATGGATATGATTAAATGTGGATATAATAAGAATAAAAGAAAAGAATATGTTAAAAGAGTAGACAAAAAAATATTTTATGCTATATGGGTTATATGGAATAAAAGAATAAATGAAATTATGTTTAATGGTAAATGGATTTTAGCAACAATATTAGGTAAAATCAGATGGCAGTTATGGAAAAAGGAGTGGGGGTCTAATAGGGATGAAAATTTAGCATGATTGCAAAGGAAATTATGAATATGTGTAAACAGGTGTGTGTATTTATGTATTTGTATGGGTCCACTTCACCTGACTGAAAGCTCAAAATACTGAAATTCATTTGACTGAGTCCACAATCCTGAATGTTCCAAATACTGAAAACTCATTTGACTGAATTTCAGAATACTGAAAACTTACAGTGCTGAATTGCAAAATACAAAATGTTAAGCCATAGACATGCCATGTGTTTCCCTTCACCTGTGAATTGCTTAACATAACAAAACTTGCACAGATGCATGAATACCAAACATTTCATCGCAAATAACATTAACATTCACAAAACCTAGGTTCACAATACCAAATAAACCATGCAAACATCTCCAACAATTCATCTCACCAAATGAAAACTATAAAAGAAAAAAATGCACACTTTCAACACCAGTGACTAACTTTCCAAAATTAAAAACTACTTACTTGTTTTATTAACAGATACCAGATGATATAAAACCAAACTAGGTGGGGGGGGGGGGCTACGGCACCCACACCCCACAAACTATATATACTAACTCCAGGATCACACTACAGTGGGGAAAGGGGCATAAACCCTTTACTTACCTTATAGTACTGTACACACTGCCATTTTGTATTTTTCAATTCAGCATTGTAAGCTTTCAGTATTTAGAAATTCAGTCAAATGGTTTTCAGTAGTTTCAACATTTGGGATTGTGGACTCAGTCAAATGAATTTCAGTATTTTGAGCTTTCAGTTATATGAAGTTATATTTGTACATATGCAAATATTTGTAAATATGTAAATATTTTTATTTAAATATTGTGGGAAGAAATATCCAGGGAATTGCTATGGCTAGGCTTGTATAAGCCCTAGGGCCGATAGCCTAGTACCAACCTATGAACCTAAATAAGAGTTATTTTTGTATATAGATAAAGGATTCCTTTTCTTTGTGAGAGGTGTCATGAGATCTTTTATGTCCACCAGAGCTACCAACAACTCAAGCAGATAGGATTTCAGTTTAATGTCTTATCTGAAGTAAAGATGAGCAGACAGTGTGGAAACAGATGGGCTACCAAATATGCTTTTCTGACTTTAGTAAATGTACGCTGGTCACATTTAAACTGCTGTCTAACATTGTCCTAGATTTTTAATAATGGTGTCTTTTTTGTGATTTGACCACTTGTTTTATAATCATAATCAATGTCCTTTTTGCCACATCTTATGATGTGTTATTTATAAACACTACTGCTTCATCATGTATGTATTCTTTGTTACAGCATCTTAGAGAACTTTGGCATCTTGTATTGAAGAAATTATGTTTACCAATATAAACAATAAAAAGAACAAAAAAAACACTGACAAAGGAATAGTCAGGCAGACTGCAAGTAAAGTTTTAA